>NC_053024.1:697265804-697407590 GCF_003073215.2 Triticum urartu | reverse complement strand
AGGGCGGGGGGGGGGGGGGGGGGGGGGGGGGGGGGGGTGCTTGGTGAACTCAACACTGTGTGAGATGGTGACTTGAGGCTCGTCCACGTATCCTTCTCTCATTAAGGGCCAGAGAAAGATCAAGATCGTCAAGGACATCGAGCAAGATACTTTTTATCCTGCAGGAAACCCAAACAGGGAGTCGGTGAAACTCACCCAATGTTATTGTGCCGACGAGACAAAATACCTCTTTGCACAATGGCTTATTCAATCACTCAAACAGACAGTGTGCATGTTCATGTTTTTTTTTGAGGCAACGTGCATGTTCATGTGTAGCCAAGGAGCGGCCCCTGTCTAAATTTTGCATGAGGAGTTTTGCTGCTGCAAGGGATTTCTTCAGAAGTCAGACCCGTCGATGGGGGGTGCAAGGTGGGCCATGGCACAGGCCCCCAAATTCGTAGGGGGGGCACTGTGAGAAAAAACAGTGAAGGCCGCCCTGGTTTTTGATCTGCAGGCTGGCGCTCAAGTCTGACCCGCGGGGCTTACTAGACGGGCTTGTATCTGTTGTGGATGGGCCTCAAAGTGCTAACGGTTGGATGCCCTGTCCCGCCGCCGGCCGTTGAGTGATCACGGTGTCGAGGGATTGCTCGCATGATGCGGTGATTAACTACTGTCCCGCCGCCGGCCGGAGCAGTTGATCTACCACTGCCGTGCTCGAGGAGATGCACAAGTCCATCCACCACATGAACGGCCACTATCAAGCAGACCGTCCTCTAGCTCTAAACGTTCAAGGTACACCACGTATGAGGTATCCTTGTATATCAATTAAGCATGGCTTATCAATCAGGCATGTGTATGCAAAAGGTAACCATGGGATTGAATTGGGGCTTCTGATAATTAGGTCATCGGCGAGAGCCTGTAAAATTCACGACAGGTGACATCATCGGCATCGTCCAGTAGATCCTCAGCTTCATTAACGTTAATTACAGTACATGTTATGGTCTATCCTTCACTCTACATTGAGCTTTTGTTTGATGATCTCAAATCGATTAATTTCAAATTATATATGCTCATCCAATCATCCACCACAGAGGAGAAGCCGCATCCTCACTCCTCATGGTGTCTATCTCCCTCCAATGTCCTAGGTTGTAGCAGTAACAGGCGGTGCTTCTCCTCCAAAAGTTGATCCACATAGACATGATCATTTGATTCGTTGCTACTCCCCCAAATCAATATATATGTGGTACCACATCTACTCGAGCAAGGATGGGGAGTCGTGAGAGGTATGAACAAAGAAGCTAGGCAGTTGGAGCCGAACTAACAAAGGAGAAAATCGGACGTAGACGTGCCATGTGTAAGAAACGATTCTTCTTTAAATATGAGCCGTCAATCTTTATGGTTTTAGTTATGTCATTTTTATTACAAACATTAGGTCCCACTTTGTGTTTTGCACCAGTGGCCACCGTGTTCAGAACCATCGTCATGGGTGTTCATCTAACGATTTCGTTAGGAACCTCTACATTGGACAGTATGTACGCATGCAGAGAAAAAATATCTTACGATGTGTGTGTCTTATCATATAGTTCTACCACTGCATCCATGAGTTTGTTTATGGATCATTTACATTTGACAATTTCTTATTGATAGTGCATTTTGGCCATGACTATGAATGCTTAGGAAAACACAACATACATAATTCACGTTTGTTATTGTTCAACTCTATTTTATGACACTTTTCTACAGAAAATGCTTTGCCATTACTTTTTCTCCCTGTTAATTTCTTTCCCCCTTGGCATCCATCAACCATCACTTCCCCGTGACCTGACATGCTTTCCCAAATGAACAAACAAACATCTGCCATGAATGCACGGCAAATTTATGTTCCATGCAATGCCACCAGATTATCTTCTTACAATATGTGAACAACAAAAATAGAATTTTATTCCTTGGAATCAGATGAAGGGTTATTCGAAGATGTTAGTGTCGAATAATTTTTTTCCTAAGAAATGTAGTGCAAAAGAGTTTGTAGATTGTTTCTCTATTGGATTGATTCACTCATACAAATAAGAGCATCCACATAGAAGAAAGTCATATGGAATATAAGAGAATATATTTGGATGGCCCACATAGAAGAAAATCATATGGAATCGAAGAGAAAATATTTTGGATCAAAGAGACCCCAAGGTGGAATAAAAAGACCATCATGGCCACTATGATTAGTGAAACTGGTTGATGTTTGTTATTAGCTATTTGACATCAAGGTGTTATAGGAAATTGGCCGAACAAGACTTGGAGGGGTTGGGGTGCACATTGGTGTTAGTGGACTGTTGAGTTGCTTAATTTTTTTTCACCCGTTGCAACGCACGGGCCTATTTACTACTCTGAATAAAAGCTCACAAATTTGAATAAAAACAATTCATCAATTTTGAAAAAAGTTAACCGAATTTGAAAAAAAATCATCAATTTTGAAAAAAGCTCATCGAATTTGGAAAAAAGTTCATTCAACTTTGGAAAAAAATCACCAAATTCAAGGAAACAATTCATTGGTTTAACAAAGTTCATCAATTTTGAGAAAACTTCATCTAATTTGAAAATATAGTTCATTGATTTGAAAAAAAGTTCATCGAATTCGAAAAATAATTCACAAATTGAAAAATAGTTCATTCATTTTACAAAAAAAGGTAAATTGAAAAAAGTTTGCGCATTTACCATTTATCAAAAAATGTAAGAATAAAGAAAGAAAAAAGAAAAAACTTAACAAAATCATTCAAAAAAACTGTAAGTAAATCAATAGAAAAGAAGGTATTCATGTAGGTCGCGGGTTCGAATCCCCACCTGGATAACTGTTTTTGCGATCTAACAAATCAGAGAAAAATTAACCGGGCCGGCCCAGCTCACGGACGGTGATGTGCGCTGCAGGCGCCCGTTAACGAAATGCACATTAACCGGCGCCTGCAGTGCCAAATAGGATTTGCCATAATCCCCTTCTTTCTGCGCCGCTGCACTGTCTTTCAAGGAAATCCCTATTTGACGTGCTTTGCGTCAAAATGTCGATGTTTCGCATAGGAGATCGATCGGTCGGTAGCATTGGGCCAGCCTGTTTACGCGTTTCAGCGTTCTCGGTTTTGGGAGTTTTGGGAAACTTCTAGAAGGTTCCTGAACCGGCTTTCTTTCTTTTCTGTTTCTTTTTTCCTTTATGTTTTCCTGTTTTTTCTTTTCTCTCGTTTTTTCAATTTTCTGCTTATTTTATTAACTATATTGTTCTTTTCTTTCCTGTTTTATTTTATTTGTTTTACAATTTTATTTTTAAAATTTATTCTTGTTTTACAGAAAATATTTAGAAAATTACAAAAATGTTCGCATTTTTAGAAGTATTATTTGAAAATTCAAAAATGTTTCTGTTTTTGAAATTTTGTTCAGAAATTTAGAAAAAATGTTCAAAGTTCGAAAAAAGTTCAAATCTTCGGAATTTTTGTTTTCTACTTTACAAAAAATGATTGAACATTCACAATACGTATGGAATTTTCAAATTTTCTAAAATGTTTCCATTTTATGTATTAGAAAAGTGTTCGCTTTCCAAAAAATGTTTGGGATTTTCAAATTGTTCTTTTACTTCAAGTTTTGTTCTCTAAATTCAAAAAATGTTCGAGATTTTCAAAAAAAATTCCCATGTTAAATTTTTGGTCTCGATTTTAAAGAAAAATGTCTAAATTTAAAAATAATCAATCATGCAAAATTTATGTTCCATGCAATGCCACCAGATTATCTTCTTACAATATGTGAACAACAAAAATAGAATTTTATTCCTTGGAATCAGATGAAGGGTTATTCGAAGAGCTTAGTGTCGAATAATTTTTTCCTAAGAAATGTAGTGCAAAAGAGTTTGTAGATTGTTTCTCTATTGGATTGATTCACTCATACAAATAAGAGCATCCACATAGAAGAAAGTCATATGGAATATAATAGAATATATTTGGATGGCCCACATAGAAGAAAATCATATGGAATCGAAGAGAAAATATTTCGGATCAAAGAGACCCCAAGGTGGAATAAAAAGACCATCATGGCCACTATGATTAGTGAAACTGATTGATGTTTGTTATTAGCTATTCGACATCAAGGTGTTATAGGAAATTGGCCGAACTAGACTTGGAGGGGTTGGGGTGCACATTGGTGTTAGTGGACTGTTGAGTTGCTTAATTTTTTTTCACCCGTTGCAACGCACGGGCCTATTTACTACTCTGAATAAAAGCTCACAAATTTGAAAAAAAAACAATTCATCAATTTTGGAAAAAGTTCACCGAATTTGAAAAAAAATCATCAATTTTGAAAAAAGCTCATCGAATTTGGAAAAAAGTTCATTCAACTTTGGAAAAAAATCACCAAATTCAGGGAAACAATTCATTGGTTTAAAAAAGTTCATCAATTTTGAGAAAACTTCATCTAATTTGAAAATATAGTTCATTGATTTGAAAAAAAGTTCATCGAATTCGAAAAATAATTCACAAATTGAAAAATAGTTCATTCATTTTACAAAAAAAGGTAAATTGAAAAAAGTTTGCGCATTTACCATTTATCAAAAAATGTAAGAATAAAGAAAGAAAAAAGGAAAAAATTAACAAAATCGTTCAAAAAAACTGTAAGTAAATCAATAGAAAAGAAGGTATTCATGTAGGTCACGGGTTCGAATCCCCACCTGGATAACTGTTTTTGCGATCTAACAAATCAGAGAAAAATTAACCGGGCCGGCCCAGCTCACGGACGGTGATGTGCGCTGCAGGCGCCCGTTAACGAAATGCACATTAACCGGCGCCTGCAGTGCCAAATAGGATTTGCCATAATCCCCTTCTTTCTGCGCCGCTGCACTGTCTTTCAAGGAAATCCCTATTTGACGTGCTTTGCGTCAAAATGTCGATGTTTCGCATAGGAGATTGATCGGTCGGTAGCATTGGGCCAGCCTGTTTACGTGTTTCAGAGTTCTCGGTTTTGGCAGTTTTGGGAAACTTCTAGAAGGTTCCTGAACCGGATTTCTTTCTTTTCTGTTTCTTTTTTCCTTTATGCTTTCCTGTTTTTTCTTTTCTCTCGTTTTTTCAATTTTCTGCTTATTTTATTAACTTTATTGTTCTTTTCTTTCCTGTTTTATTTTATTTGTTTTACAATTTTATTTTTAAAATTTATTCTTGTTTTCCAGAAAATATTTAGAAAATTACAAAAATGTTCGCATTTTTAGAAGTATTATTTGAAAATTCAAAAATGTTCCTGTTTTTGAAATTTCTTTCAGAAATTTAGGAAAAATGTTCAAAGTTCGAAAAAAGTTCAAATCTTCGGAATTTTTGTTTTCTTCTTTCCAAAAAATGATTGAACATCCATAATACGTATGGAAATTTCAAATTTTCTAAAATGTTTCCATTTTATGTATTAGAAAAGTGTTCGCGTTTCCAAAAAATGTTTGGGATTTTCAAATTGTTCGTTTACTTCAAGTTTTGTTCTCTAAATTTAAAAAAATGTTTGAGATTTTCAAATTTTTTTCCATGTTAAATTTTTGGTCTCGATTTTAAATAAAAATGTTTAAATTTAAAAATGTTCAATCATGATGTGATCGACATGAACATAGCATGGCCAACTCAAAATGCCAACAAGGTGTGTGTGTGTGATATGTCAGATACAACAGTAACATGATATGAGACAAAATAGTAAATCATGGCAACGTAAAGATAACTAATAAGCAAAGCCATAATTTCACAAGCATATAACATAGTCTCATACATAAACAAGGTAGCCATAATAGACAATTAAAATACTATATAGCCTTAACAGGTCATTTGGTATCCATCATTTGGGTCGAATTTCGTGGAATTCATTCGTGAATTCCAACACCAACATGTTTGGATGCCATGAATTTGGGCGTCGGAAATCATTCCACAATTCCAGAAGATTGAAACCACCTGTAAACCAAATCCTGTCCAACCAACTTTCATTTTCGAAATCCAGTCGCCCCCGACACCCTCTCACCTCGCCCCAACTCTCGCTCTCATTTCGCTCCTGCCACCATCTCGCCAGGGAACCCACCGGCCACCACCTCTTGTCTCGCCCCCAACCCCCTCTCATCTCGCTTCCGACGCACCGCCGCCTAGAGAACCCACCACCTCGGCTTGTAACGCCCCTCCACAAAACGTGCTCGATTCGCCATCAGGACCTCCACGACCGCATGCCAAGGGCACCGCCGCCAGTGAGGGAGACCATGTGAAGGAGCTGGCGCTTATTAGCTGCAGAGAAGTGGATCACGCATACGGCTGTGTCCAGTGCATCGGCATCAAATCGATACCATCTTCTACCGCGGTTCTCTCCCCTTATCTCGACAGCATATCCAGGTGGGAAGACGATGAATCCTTCTCTGAACTAGGTGCTGGTGGAGTAGCTTGTGCACAACCCAGTACTTCTTCCTGCTTGGGGTCGCCGGCTTGATCGGCCCGTAGAGGTCGCCGTGCACCAGCTCAAGCCGTTCCACGGCACGATATTTCGCCTGCTGCACGAACGACGCTCGCTGCAACTTGCCAGCCAGGCACGCGTCACACAGCTGGTCCGCCTGCTCGATCAGAGGCATGCCGCGCACCATCCCTGCCACGCCAGTTTGTGCATGGCGTCGAAGTTCAGGTGTCCGTAGAGGGCATGCCACGTCCACGCCTCATCTGATCCGCTCTGGGCTGCAAGACACACATGCTGTGCAATCTGGAGAGCTATCATGTACAACCGATTATGTGCCCTGGTTACCTTGGCGAGCAGACGTCATTACCGGTCGCGCACGTGCAACACGCCTCCCTGGATCAGCACCTGGCAGCCGCTCTCATCTAGCTGGCCCAGGCTGATGATTAGTGTGCGCAGGCGGGGAATGAAGTACACCCCCGTGATCACGAGGTGATCGCCGGTCTTGCACACCAGGAGGATCGTCCCTCGACCGTAGATGCTGACGATGGAGCCTCCGCCGAAATTGACGCTCCCATGAACGCCCGTGTCGAGCTCGGCGAACGCCGAGCGATCTCCTGTCATGTGGTTGGACGCCCTCGTGTCTAGGTACCACAGCCCGCCGCGGGTCCCGTCCTCGGCCCCGAGGTTGACTTGCACCGCGTTCTCGACGAGGTGGACCGGCGCCGCGTGCACGTCGTTGCAGCCGCAGTCGAACAAGCCGCAGACCTGGGCCATTAGTAGCCCAGGTTCTTCATCCTTCGCGCATGCCTGCGCGAGATTTGCCTGGTCCTTGACTCGGTTCTTGCACTCGCGCGCCCAGTGCCCTACCTGCTTGTAGTGACGACAGATATCATTGGATCTATCTCCGCTGCTGGTGTCGCGTCCCGTGCTCTGGCCACGGCCACTGCGCCCATGACCGCGCCCGTTGCTGCCTGACGAACCGTTGCCTTCGCGCAGCTTCAGACGTGCAAACCACTCCTCCTCAGTGAGGAGCAGCTTGGCGCTGCTGTCGACGGCGCCGGGCGCCGCGTCCAGCTCGTATCTTTCCTCGGTAGCCTTGAGCCGCCCGATCAGCTCCTCGAGGGCCAGTGTGTTGAGGTCGACTAGCGTCTCGATCGCGCAAGCCATCTACGAGTACGCTTTGGGGATGATCGAGAGGAACTTGCGGACGACGGCGGGCTCACCGATCTTGTCGCCTAGCAACTCAAGTTGAGTGACCAGAGAGGACAGGCGCATACCAAAATCGTCGATGCTCTCGCCATCGTTGAACTTGATCGCCTCGTACTGACGACGCAGCGGCATCGCCTTGGCCTCACGCACACGTGCTACGCCCAACCGCATTGTCTTGATAGTGCCCCAGGCGTCCTTCGTCGTGGCCTTTACAGCGAGCGTGGACACCATCTCCGGCAGCACCGATCGCAACAGGCACTCCATTGTCATGCGGTCCGTCTCGCGCTCCAGAGTCCCGTCGTTGACGGCGACCCAGAGCTAGCATGCCTCCAGCATGACTTGTATCAGGAGGGCCCAATCGGCGTAGTTGGTGCGCGTCAGCATGGGCCAGGCCCTGCCGGTGTCGCGGACGACGCGCTGATGTACGACCAAAGCGCCGCCGCCGCTGTTCCCTGAATCCACAACGCTCTTCCCCGGGCTGTCAAGTCCTGCCATCTCCACAGGCCACCGAGCGAACCAGCTCTGATGCCAATTGTCAGACGGACCTCGCCACTACGATCACCGGAGTTGGGGAAGGAAGGATGTGCGAGAGAGAGAGAGAGAGAGTTTTTGCGCTGCTCAACTACCTGCAGCTTTTCAGGTTTTTCCATTTATTCAGTCTCACACGATCTAACAGAAACGAAAGAACCGGACGCAATCGGGTAGCGAATGCCGACATCCCAGAAGTCCCCGCTCGTCGCCCGTCATGGCGCCGTGACCATGCAGTCGTGCCATCCCACGATCAGGTCAAGGCGCCGCAAAACTAGCTAGCTACTCTGAGGCGCAGCTCAGCTTATTTTCTGATGAAACTGAAAGCAAAACCTACTGTCGAAACTGAAAGTTTCAACACCTAAAACCCTACTGCTTT
Source organism: Triticum urartu (assembly GCF_003073215.2). Classification (NCBI taxonomy): domain Eukaryota; kingdom Viridiplantae; phylum Streptophyta; class Magnoliopsida; order Poales; family Poaceae; genus Triticum; species Triticum urartu. The sequence goes on along the minus strand of NC_053024.1, from coordinate 697,399,069 downwards.
CTGAATCTGAAGATTACCGCAACAACTAGGCAGGGTGCGGCAGTGGGCGCAGCTTGCAGAGGCGGTTGTAGGCGCAAGCAAGCTCGGTGGGCCGCCGGCGTGGCACAGGCGCGGGCAAGTTGTGGCAAAGCACGGCGGTCACCAATTTCCCGAGCTAGCAACTGAGACCGGACGCAGCAAGCTGCTGTGTGCTAGCTAGCTAGCTAGCTCGCTAGAAACGGCATGAGTACTCGCTAGCTAGCCCGTGCTAGTCAGTTTGGTCGTGCGACCGCCCCTGGGCTACGGGACAAGCACGGGCGGCAAGCCAAGCGTGAGGGACGAGCGAGTGGTGGGCAAAATGCGAGTGTGCGGGCGGGACCGCGGCGAGCAACAGGACGAGCGCGGCGGGCGGCCGACAAAGCGAGCATGCGGGCGCACGCATTGCGAGCTATGGCAGGGGCGAGCACTCGCGCATGCAGGAGCTCACGCTGGCGAGGCGGGCGAGCTCCTGTGACTGATAGGTGGGACCAGGGACGGAAATGAGTGGACGATAGCGGTCGAAGAGAGTGTCCGGTTCTGTCCACTTGGTACCCATTTGTGCCCATATTTGGGTCAAGTTTGGGTCGGGGAGGACAGTAAACGGACAACAGATGGACACGCGTGTCCGTTTGGGTCGCCTTGGGCCAAGTTTTGTGTCCGGGTAACCTAAACGGACAAAATGGGTCTCTGGATTAGAGATGCTCTTAGAGTTGGCCTCATAATTTGTAGGAGTAATGTCTCTAGTTATGTGCATCCAGGCAAAGTCGGAATATCTGGGCAATATCCAATACTTTTTGAGAAGCTACATCAAGTCTGATAATGGTCCAACAATAGTCAGATAGTCCAACTAGTCAGATTTTCTGGGAAATGTCCAATGATGATCTGACTTCACAGAGGCTTATGTTATAAGTCAGATAATTTCCTATTTTGAAAAAAGTTAGATAATGGCCAGAAATTAGACATATAGCTCAATTTGTCCATGCTCTGCACCTCCTTGCTCTTGCTCTACTTCCCCATGCTCCACATCTCCTTGCTCTACTTCTCCTTGCTTAGATGGGCTCATCACATCAGAAAGATTTGCTCTTGGATTCAGAACAACATCATCGTGGCAAAGGGGCGACCGCCCCTAGCCCCAAGAGGGGAGGACCCCAACTAAAACTTATATTAGTAGGAACTATAGAAGTATACATTGCATCTGAAAGATTATGAAATGGATAAAATAGAGTCTTAATTTGCAGAAGCGTAAGTTCACACCATATACTAATAAGTTACACCACACATAGGCAAACCAATTCGACTGGCAAAGTTGAGTTTAAATATAGTCTCTCTTTACGATGCATGTCTTAGTATCATAATGAAAATTATGATAAGTAGATTTCTATGTTTAAACCAATGCATAATTATTAATTTGATAAACATGTAGGCATTTCATTTGTACCAAACCAAACCAAGTGAATATGGACGAGCATGTTTGGTAATCGAATCATACGTAAAATTACAATCAACAATAGTTTTTGTTCTTCGATGATTCTATTACCGAACCCAACTTGGAAGGCCCATTTTCTATGCCCTAGAAGTTTCCATGAATATGACTGGCTAATATACACTAGAAACCACTATTAAAATATTTGTTAGTATGTATATGATTTACAAATCTCTACCATAATATTCAGTAATATTAATAGATATATGAATAGACTCATAGATATACAAATGTGTATACACTTCATCGTTTATGCAATATTAAAAAAATATGAAAAATTGTTTTAACAATAAAGAAAAGATGGTACATCATAATTTTTTTTCATTTTGTAGATTCAAAATTTTCAATCATATACATTACAACTGCATACCAATGAATAATACAACTATTATCTAAAAACATTTCATGTGACTAAAAAATAAAAAAATTTAATTACAACTGTAATATTTTACACTTAGTTTAAAATTAGTATAAAAGTTTAGTATGAAAAACAATTATCTTACATCGCCCCGGGCCAAAAAATGCTTTCGACCGGCTCTGAACATTATCCACATTAAGGTGGCATGAAAGCCATCATGATGATCAAGTATAGGTTGAATAATTACTGTCAATTGTTAAGATGGGCACACAGTAGTACACCTTTCAACGAGGAAAACGTCGCCTCCCTCCTTTGGCCGCCAAACCGACTTTATGTTTTGAGCAGAGCCGTCGGATAAAAGATCCCAACTTTATCTGCTGCAGGATTCCACGGCTCACTCGGTTAAATACAGGCCGTCTTAGCCCCCATCTTCTTCCCCCGTGCCCTTACCCTGTTCCCGAAGCCCAAAGCCCCAAACCGTGAGGGAAACTAGAGCCACTCCTGATCCAGAAATCCCGCCCGAGACCCACGCTCCTCCGGGCCTCCTCCGCTGACTGGTAGGGTGATACGCCTCTGTTGCATCTATAATTTTAATTGTTTCATGACAATATTCTACAACTTCCATATATATATATATACTTTTGGTAACTTTTTACATTATTTTTTGGACTAACATATTGATCCAGTGCCCAATGACATTTTCTGTTTGTTGCATGTTTTTTTTTCACAAAACGTCCATACCAAACGAAGTCCAAACGCGATAAAAACTTACGGAGATTTTTCTTGGAATATATATGATTTTTAGGAAGTGGAATCAACGCGACACGATGCCCGAGGGGCCCACAAGCCCTAGGGGCGCGCCCCCTACCCTGGGCGCACCTGGGAGGCTTGTGGCCACCCCGTAAGGAGGTTGGCGCCCTTCTTCGGCTGCAAGAAAGCTAATATCCGAATAAACATCGTGTTAAAATTTCAGCCCAATCGGAATGGCGGATCTCTGGGAATTTAAGAAATGGTGAAAAACGAGAATCTAAAAATGCAGAAACAGAAGGAAACAAAGAGAGGTATCCAATCTCAGAGGGGCTCCCGCCCCTCCGCCGCCATGGAGGCAATGGACCAGAGGGAAACCCTCCTCCCATCTAGGGGAGGCCAAGGAAGAAGAAGAAGGAGGGGAGCTCTCTCCCCCTCTCTCTCGGTGGCATCGGAACGCAGCTAGTGCCATCATCGTGGAGGCGATCTACATCAACAACTTCGCCGCCATCATCACCAACCATCTCCCCTCTATGCATCGGTGTAACACCTATTATCCTCGCTGTAATCTGAACTTAAACATGGTGCTCAGCGCTATATATTATTTCCCAATGATGTATGGCTATCCTATGATGTTTGAGTATATTCGTTTTGTCCTATGGGTTGATTGATGGTCATGATTGGTTTGAGTTGTATGTTTTATTATTGGTGTTGTCCTATGGTGCTCTCCGTGTCACGCAAGCGTGAGGGATCCCACTGTAGGGTTTGCAATATGTTCATGATTTGCTTATGGTGGGTGGCGTGAGTGACAGAAGCACAGACCCGAGTAAGTAGGTTATTTGCGTATGGGAATAAAGAGGACTTGATACCTTATAATGCTATAGTTTGTTTTACCTTATCGATCTTTAGTAGTTGCGGATGCTTTCTAGAGTTCCAATCATAAGTGCATATGATCCAAGTAGAGAAAGTATATTAGCTTATGCCTCTCCCTCATATAAAATTGCAATAATGATTACCGGTCTGTTTATCGATTGCCTAGGGACAAATAACTTTCTTGTGAGAAAAAGCTCTCTACTAAAACTAACTCAATTATTTCTTTATATAAACAACCCCTAGCTTTTATTTACATGTTCTTTATTATCTTGCAAACCTATCCCTTTACACCTACAAAGTATTTCTAGTTTCATACTTGTTCTAGGTAAAGCGAATGTTAAGCGTGCGTAGAGTTGTATCGGTGGTCAATAGAACTTGAAGGGAATACAAATCCTACCTTTAGCTCCTCGTTGGGTTCGACGCTCTTATTTATCGAGAAAGGCTACAACTGATCCCCTATACTTGTGGGTTATCAAGACCCTTTTCTGGCGCCGTTTCCTGGGAGCAATAGAGCGGGGTGAATATTCTCGTGTCTGCTTGTTTGCTTTATCACTAAGTAATTTTTTATTCTGTGCTCTTGTTTTCTATCTATAGTTATGGGTAGGAAACACAAAATACTAAAAAAATTAGTTGTACATGCTAAACCAATGGTTGAAGAACCACCCAAAATCTATCATATTGTCAAAACTTTCTACTTGGATCATCTTTGATCCCTTTGTGCTCATGCTGAAAACCCAAATAGTTTAGTTGAGGGAAAATCATTAAATGAGCATGCTTATTTTGTGCGACACCGCTTATCTCAAAAAGGGAAACTTTTATGACATCATATTAATACTTTGCAATGCTATGCTTGGAACTTATGCGAAATATAAAATTTTACTTGTTGTTTTGAAGACCCTAAAAAACACCTTCCCTATGAATGTGAGTTTAGTGATAATGGATTCTTATCTTCTTATGCCAAGGGTGCTTATAATTACTATGATATTGAGCAAACTGAAGAATTTTTTTGCTTTTAAGGGTGCCTATGAAATTGCTTCTTTGATTGAAAAGTATGATGCTACTCTTTACAAATCTGAAAATTTTGCCATAAATAAATATTGCTATGAAAACTATGCTTCTAATGCCTATGTTAAAGACTATACTTAGGATGCCTCCGCTGTCCAAGAGGAAACTTATGTTTTGCTGGAACCGATGGAAGAAGAAATTGACGAAACTGTGAGCTCATTAGATGAAAAAGATGACGATGAGAGCGAAGAATTAAAGGAGGAAGAGCGAATTAGCTACCCATGCCCACCTTCTAATTAGAGTAACTCTTCAACTTATACATTGTTTAATTTCCCCTCATGCTTATTGAAGGATGAATACTATGATGATTTCCATGATCCCTTGGATTCATTTGAAATATCCTTTTTTGATGGACTTGATGCTTGCTATGCTTGTGGCCATGATGCCAACTTGAATTATGCTTATGGAGATGAACTTGCTATAGTTCCTTATATTAAGAATGAAATTGTTGCTATTGCACCCACGCATGATAGTCCTATTATCTTTTTGAATTCTCCCAACTACACTATATCGGAGAAGTTTGCGCTTATTAAGGATTATATTGATGGGTTGCGTTCTACCACTACACATGATGATTTTGATATATATATATATATAGTAATACTATTCATCACCCAGGATGTAGAATAAGTTATTCTTCACCCGAGGTAATCTTACGATCGCTTCATAAATAAATTAAGTTTGAAATACAAATAGTTACATTTTTATTGATTCACTACGTAAAATTTGGTATAAAAAATAAAAAATATAGGAAAAATCGCATTTTATGTATGTCTTACACTATGTTTTATATTCGTAATTTTACGTAACGTAAAATATTTTTTATGGTGAGTATATATTTTCTTACATTCTCTTTTTACGTATAAAATAAGAAAAAATTTACAAAACATAAAAATACGGTGCATTGATGTCAAAATAGAGAGGGGGTGAAGAATAACTATTCCTCACCCAGGGTGACGAATAGCGCGACCCTATATATATATATAATATGCATGTGCTTCCTTCTCCTACTTGCAATTATTATGAGAGAGGAACTACATCTCCACCTCCTTATGTTTCCAACATGAAAGAATTGCAAGAAATTGTTTATGTTATGTATTGGCCTTTACTTGATGTGCATGAATTATTCTTTTATGACATGCCGATGCATAGGAAGAGAGTTAGACTTCGTCATTGCATGATATATATATATATACACACACACTAGCAAAAGGGCCCGTGCGTTGCAACGGGGGGTAGACTTTAAGCCTTTCATCAACGTGCCTATGTCAAACCGATGTAGATGTCCCCACATGGATTTGGTGACAACAATGAATGCTTCACAAGCACAATATCCTGTTTTGAGCCGGATACAGATCCATGGAAGACAATAGTATGAGGAGCCATTGCTACTGAAAGCAATCATCTGGTCCATTTGACATTGTAGGAATATGACGACAAATATTTTATAAGAGGGGTTGGCCATACATGAAAGCATGCCCTTACTTAAGATCTAGCTTTATAGAGAACATCCTTTTTCTCACTCTAACTATGCCAATATTATGGTGTTAATATGCGGGCAGTTTATTGTGCCTTGTGATCACTTTTCCAACCAACATAAACATGCCTTGTAAAACATTGATTTTGATGGATAGAGAGGATGCAACAACCTGGTTAAGAAAACATATAATAACATTTAAGGTTTTTCTTTCACAAAAAAAGGAAGAGAAATATATCTCTACAGGACTCAGGGCATCACATCAACTGGTACTACACTTTGTTGAGAATCCTCAACACAAGTTTTATTAGTGCATGAGCCGAAGTAGAGCATCATGAAGGGTGCAGCTTGCCTGGAGGGTCACGTACGTATCTATATGGTTGTGCAGATGTAACATTATGTACGTTTCTTTATGGTTGTGTAGATGTAACATTATATACACGATAGAAGTGTATCCAGTCAGGGTAGATGAGCACCTGGGTGTTGTCATTGCCGAGCTAACTACGGAAGATCTGGATGGCGGGCGGCCATCATGTTGATCAGCATGTACACCATCACGACCAGCGTGGCAAGAGGCGCAAGCAGGTCGTAGCTCCAGCAATGGCGCCGTGCCCCGCCGCAGTTGGAGAGCAACGTGTATACAGTTTCATATAAGCAACTTTCATTGTAGGATTAAGATTACAAACTTTGGGAAACATGTGGATTACTGTACAGGAGGTCTGGCAGCAATTGGATCTCATGGGGTGTTTTTTGTAAGCATGGCTTAAGCTGCTGGAGACCTCATTTTTCTTTCATATTCTTCTAGAGATAAGCAGGACCGAGTCTTCATCCTCCCCTTATTAATTTTTGACACAACTCCTTGATGCCCAGCAAACCCGAAGACATATATAAATTAAGCGAATTGGGTGTAAAAAAGGCGAGGTGGGACAATTCAATATGCGAGTCAACCTAGTTTTGTGCAAATAAAGGGATGTAGCCCAACAGTAGCAACGCTAGTTATTTAGCATGAAGGTTGTGTCTTCGATTCGTTGCACCGGCACGAGTGATCGCTGTTGGTCTACACGAGCTAGCGTGCGACGTATCAAATTTTATTAGTACCACCTTGCGTATACGTTTTAAATTTAAACTAAAAACGTAAATTCACACAAAGAAACGTATTGTGACGGTGAACCCACGGAGTCAATCCGTGCTTTATTATTATTATTAAATAGGGAAAGATATATATATATATATACATACATAGCTTTGTGCTCACTACTAAATTACAAATCATTGTTAATTAAAATTGGCTTTGATATACCTTAGGATCCTGGTGGATCAATTGCATGAGCACTATATGCAAAACTCTACTTCATCAGGGCGGAGTGGAGAATCTGAAGGGAGCAATGTGAAAGGACATGCAAAACCTGCTGAGAAGGACATGCAAAACCTGCTGAGAATGTGAGGCACTATGAACGCCTGTCTGCTGAAGTTAGTACATTGCATCGCAGTAAGGCATTGAATGATCGTGTTAGTTATGGAGGAGGCATGGGAGCTACTTATCTGAGCGGGGGGGGGGGTGGATGCATAACATGTGGCAAGGCTGGTGGTGAAGGAAGTGCTACACTGCACCTAGAGTCGGCGGTGTAGGCGGAGGGTGCTAGGCCAAGCTGCCTTCATGGGTGAGAGAGGTTGGTTGAGAAGGAGGGTGGTTAGAGGAGATAACAAAGTACACCGAATGATATCAATATTTAGTGATGAAGCATGAGCACGTTGTGTATGGTGAAGTGATGTTAATATGTCTAGAACACGTGTACATATTGTTTTTTTTGGAAAAGCAACCAACCACTACCTTAATTCATTCCCTCATTTCCTCACATCTACTTGCACGGACTACTAAATGAAGCACATGGTTGCTTTGTTGAGACTTGATATTTTCTCTCCTTTTTTTAGCAGAACATATGATCTTTGTTTGAGTTTCATGGGTTGCAAATGCACCAGCTAACTATTGTTGCACGCCATATGTTCATGTGCCACTCTTACTCCCTCTAGTTCACAAAAGGTGACGTGTAGGATATATAACTTTAGATTTTGTTGTTATGAAGGAAAAAAGTGTATTTGTTTTCCATTCTTATTTTATTTTGCAAGTAAGCTGATACACACAGTCCGCAAACCACACTCACGACGCCACACACACTGCAATAAACCAAGGACTAAGTATTCCCCAAGACATGTCAATCTAGAAATATATGTTTCACCGGGTGTAGACAATATTGAATGGAAGCACAACGTTGTTGTTTGACATGGTTGAAGTGCATTTATGGTGTTAAGACGTTGGGACGTCAGCACTTACTAAAAGATATGGTTGTAATTTTGGGTGGATAGGGAGTACGATACAACCATTCGCCAACCAATCTTTACCAATATGGCATTGCCTCTTCTAAAAGGGAGGCACTCCACTACCTTGGTAGTACTCTACTCTAAATATCAATCTCGTGCCAATTTAAACTCTATTGTATTAGGATGGAGTGAAGAATCTGGAGAGAGCAATGTCGAATAGTACAAGTTGGACATGTGAAACATGCTGATATTGAGAGGCGCCGAGAAAAGCACCTCCTGTACCTATGAGCATCAGTCTTGCTCTAGTTTGTAAATTGCATGGTGGTAAGTGATGACCCACAAGTATAGGGGATCTATCGTAGTCCTTTGAATAAGTAAGAGTGTATACCCATTAGAGGAAGGAAAAGGTCCCATATAATCAAAGCCCCAAACATCAAATGGTTCAATAACAAGTGATTAATTCATAGGCATTTCCTGACGTCTACTAATATTACCAATTCTTTGACATTCATCACAAGATAAGACAAACTTACGCGCATCCTTGAAGAGAGTAGGCCAACAAAAACCGGATTGCAATACCTTATGTGCAGTTCTATCTCCAGCGTGGTGCCCTCCATAAGCCTCGGAGTGGCACTTGCGTAGGATCTGTTCCTGTTCATGTTCAGGTGCACAACGCCTAATAACACCATCTACTCCTTCTTTATAAAGATGTGGGTCATCCCAAAAGTAATGTCTCAAATCATAGAAAAACTTTTTCCTTTTGCTGGTATGTGAAACTAGGTGGTATAAATTTAGCAACAATGTAATTAGCATAATCGGCATACCATGGAGCAGTACGAGAGGCATTTATGACATTCAGTTGTTCATCAGGAAAGCTATCATCAATAGGTAGTGGGTCATCAAGAACATTTTCTAACCTAGACAAGTTGTCTGCAACGGGGTTCTCAGCTCCCTTTATATCAATAATATGTAAATCAAATTCTTGTAGCAAGAGAACCCATCTAATAAGTCTAGGTTTAGCATCTTTATTTTCCATAAGATATTTAATAGCAGCATGATCAGTGTGAATAGTTACTTTAGAATCAACAATATAAGGTTTGAACTTATCACAAGCAAATACAACTGCTAAGAATTCTTTTTCAGTAGTGGCATAATTTCTCTGGGCATTGTCTAGAGTTTTACTAGCATATTGAATAACATTTAATTTCTTATCAACTCTTTGCCCTAGAACAACACCTACAGCATAATCGCTAGCATCACACATACTTTCAAAAGGTAAATTCCAATCAGGTGGCTGAACAATAGGTGCAGAGATTAATGCTTTCTTAAGTATTTCAAATGCTTCTACACAATCATCATCAAAGACGACGGTATATCTTTTTGTAATAGATTAGTCAGAGGCCGAGAAATTTTTGAGAAGTCCTTAATGAACCTCCTATAAAAACCGGCATGACCAAGGAAACTTCTTATACCTTTGATGTCCTTGGGACGTGGCATCTTTCCAATAGCATCAACTTTAGCTTTATCAACTTCAATACCTCTTTCAGAAATTTTATGCCCCAAAATAATTCCTTCCTTAATCATAAAGTGGCATTTCTCACTGACTATCACAACGGGATAAATTATACCTGCCTCAAGGAGCTTTAGTATTTCCTTTCTTACCACTTCTTTCATCTTAGGATTCAGCCGTCGCTGATGATTAATAACTGGTTTGGCATCTTTCTCCAAATTTATTTTGTGTTGACATAGAGTGGGACTAATGCCCTTAAGATCATCAGGAGTATATCCAATAGCAGCATGATGCTTTTTCAGAGTTTTCAATAATTTTTCTTCCTCCTTCTCTGAAAGGTTAGCACTAATAATAACAGGATATATCTTCTTTTCATCAACATAAGCTTATTTAGGAGTATCAGGCAACGGTTTAAGCTCAAACACGGGATCACCCTTGGGTGGAGAAGGATCCCCTAGGATTTCAACAGGCAAGTTGTGTTTCAGAATAGGTCCCTGTTTAAAGAATACTTCATCTATTTCCCTTCTTTCATTCATAAACATATCATTTTGATGGTCTAGCAAATATTGTTCTAAAGGATCATTAGGAGGCACAACAATAGAAGCAAGACCAATAATTTCATCCTTACTAGGCAATTCCTCTTCACGGTGTTGTCTACAAAATTTAGAAAAATTAAACTCATGAGACATATCACCCAAACCAATAGTAACAACATCCTTTTCACAGTCTATCTTAGCATTAACAGTCTTCAAGAAGGGTCTACCAAATATAATGGGACAAAAGCTATCTTGAGGGGAACCAAGAACAAGAAAATCAGCAGGATATTTAGTTTTCCCACACAAGAATTCAACATCTCTAACAATCCCAATTGGTGAAATAGTATCTCTATTAGCAAGCTTAATGGTAACATCAATATCTTCTAACTCGGTGGGTGCAATATCATGCATAATTTCTTTGTATAAAGAAATAGGTATGGCACTAGCACTAGCACCCATATCACACAAGCCATGATAACAATGATCTCCTATTTTAACAGAAATAACAGGCATGCCTACCACAGGTCTATGTTTATCTTTAGCACCAGGTTTAGCAATTCTAGCAGTCTCATCACAGAAGTAAATAACATGCCCATCGATATTATCAGCCAAGAGATCTTTAACAATAGCAATATTAGGTTCAACTTTAACTTGCTCAGGAGGTGTATAAGTTCTAATATTACTTCTACGAACCATAGTTGAAGTTTTAGCATGATCCTTTATTCTAACAGGGAAAGGTGGTTTCTCAACATAAGCAGTAGGAACAATAGGATCATTATAAGTGATAGTCTTTTCTTCAACTTTAATAGGTGCAACTACTTTTACTTCAACGGGAGGATTATATTTAAACCACTTCTCCTTAGGGAGATCAACGTGAGAAACAAAAGATTCACAAAAAGAAGCTACTATCTCAGAGTCAAGTCCATATTTAGTGCTAAATTTACGGAAAACATCGGTATCCATAAAAGATTTAACACAATAAAACTTAGGTGTTATACCTGACTCCTTACCGTCGTAGAGATCCCACTCTTCAGAGTTGCATTTAATTCTTTCCAATAAATCCCATTTGAATTCAATAGTCTTCATCATAAAGGAACCAGTACAAGAAGTATCGAGCATGGAGCGGTTGTTCTCAGAAAGCCGAGCATAAAATTTTTAAATAATCATTTCTCTTGAGAGCTCATGATTGGGGCATGAATATAATATTGACTTAAGCCCCCCCCCCAAGCTTGAGCGATACTTTCTCCTTCACGAGGCCAAAAATTATATATATAATTACGATCACGATGAACAAGATGCGTAGGATAAAACTTCTGATGAAATTCCAATTTCAATCACTTGTAGTCCCATGATCCCATATCATCACATAGCCTATACCATGTCAATGCATCTCCCTTCAAAGATAAAGGGAAGACCTTCTTTTTGATAACAGCACCGGGCATACATGCAAGCTTAAATAATCCACAAACTTCATCCACACAGATTAAGTGTAAATCGGGATGCAATGTTCCATCTCCTGCAAAAGGATTAGCTAGCAGTTTATCTATCATACCCGTAGGAATTTCAAAGTAAACATTTTCATTTTCAGTAGGTTCAGTAGGTTGAGGAGCAACTCTTTGCTCTACAGGTCGAGGTAAAGATACCCCGAACAAGCCCCTCAAAGGATTACTTTCCATAGTAAAAAGTGATAGTAAATTTCAGCACACTATATAAAATTTTCCTTACCAAATTCCACCTACCAAAGGCGCTTCACTCCCCGGAAACGGCGCCTGAAAAGAGTCTTGATGACCCACAAGTATAGGGGATCTATCGTAGTCCTTTCGATAAGTAAGAGTGTCGAACCCAACGAGGAGCGGAAGGAAATGATAAGCGGTTTTCAGCAAGGTATTCTCTGCAAGCACTGAAATTATAGGTAACAGATAGTTTTGTGATAAGGTAATTTGTAACGGGTAACAAGTAACAAGTGTAAATAAAATGCAGCAAGATGGCCCAATCCTTTTTGTAGCAAAGGAAAAGCCTGGAAAAACTCTTATATAGAGAAAAGCGCTCCCGAGGACACATGGGAATTATCGTCAAGCTAGTTTTCATCACGTTCATATGATTCGCGTTCGGTACTTTGATAATTTGATATGTAGGTGGACCGGTGCTTAGGTGCTGTCCTTACTTGGACAAGCATCCACCTTATGATTAACTCCTATTGCAAGCATCCGCAACTACAAAAGAAGTATTAAGGTAAACCTAACCATAGCATGAAACATATGGATCCAAATCAGCCCCTTACGAAGCAACGCATAAACTAGGGTTTATGCTTCTGTCACTCTAGCAACCCATCATCTTCTTATTACTTCCCAATGCCTTCCTCTAGGCCAAAACAATGGTGAAGTGTCATGTAGTCGACGTTCACATGACACCACTAGAGGAGAGACAACATACATCTCATCAAAATATCGAACGAATACCAAATTCACATGACTACTAATAGCAAGACTTCTCCCATGTCTCAGGAACACACATAACTACTCACAAAGCATATTCATGTTCATAATCAGAGGAGTATTAATATGCATATAGGATCTGAACATATGATCTTCCACCAAATAAACCAACTAGCATCAACTACAAGGAGTAATCAACACTACTAGCAACCTACAGGTACCAATCTCAGACTTAGAGACAAGAATTGGATACAAGAGATGAACTAGGGTTTGAGAGGAGATGGTGCTGGTGAAGATGTTGATGGAGATTGGCCCCCTCCCGATGAGAAGAGCGTTGGTGATGACGATGGCGATGATTTCCCCCTCCCGGAGGGAAGTGTCCCCGGCAGAACAGCTCCGCCAGAGCCCTAGATTGGTTCCGCCAAGGTTCTGTCTCATGGCGGCGGAGTCTCGCCCCGAAAGCTTGCTTATGATTTTTTCTCGGACGAAAGACTTCATATAGCAGAAGATGGGCACCGGAGGGCCACCAGGGGGCCCACGAGGCAGGGGGGCGCCCAGGGGGATAGGGCGCGCCCCCACCCTCGTGGCCAGGGTGTGGGCCCCCTCTGGTATTTTCTTCGCTCAGTATTTTTTATTATTTCCAAAAATAATTTCCGTGGAGTTTCAGGACTTTTGGAGTTGTGTAGAATAGGTCTCTAATATTTGCTCCTTTTTCAGCTCAGGATTCCAGCTGCCGGCATTCTCCCTCTTCATATAAACCTTGTAAAATAAGAGAGAATAGGCATAAGTATTGTGACATAATGTGTAATAACAGCCCATAATGCGGTAAATATCAATATAAAAGCATGATGCAAAATGGACGTATCAGTAAGGCATTGAAAGGCCATGTTAGTTGTGGAGGAGGCCGAATATCTACCTTCATGGGTGATGGACGGATAACATGAGGCCAACCTAGTTATGAAGCAAGCACTGCATGCAGAGTCGGTGGTATAAGGTGGAGGGTGCTAGGCCAAGTTGTATTCACAGGTGAGAGAGGTTGGTGGAGGGGGATAATGGTTGCAGGAGGTCAGAGAGTAAGGCACTTGAGTTCAACATTTATTTATGAAACATGAACTCGTTGAGTAAGATGAAGTGATGTAAATATTTCTAGAGCTCGTTTAACATGAGATTGTTTAGTTTAAAACAAGACACATAATAGAATTGGATGGCTTGTGCCACAAATTTAATCAAGACTCGGAAGATGACATTGTTCTAATTTGGTTCCTTGATTATGCAAGCATCATACATGTGGTACTCATCGCAATTACATTTAGGCATATCTTATATTCCGCAAAGCCTAATATCATAAGAAAAGTAACTAAAATTTGTGGAGAACTATTCACTAGGCCCATCTCGATCCTTTTAATACAAGTGACATGAATACATTGGAGCCTGTCAATGGTAATTCTAGGGTAGAGGTACCGTAATATGTAAAGAGTTCAAAAACAATTTACCTGAAAGGCTCCAAAATTTTGTACAGGCAACATAGTACATTAGATATTTTGAAAATAAAGATATACTCCATCTGTAAACTAATATTGGTTCAGAGACTGCTGGTAATAATTGTGTTATTATTTATTTATAAGTTTATAATTAATGTTTATATTGTATGCTATAACTGTTATGGCTTTCGAACCTGTAAAAACCAAGAGGTTCAGAGGAAAAGTCATATGCACATGTAGACTTATAAATGGTAAAATAGGATTTCTAGTCCTGTCCCTAGGACTAACTGAAGTGTTGCATGATGTTTTTGTTATTCTAATCACAAGCATAGTTAAGTGTAACGATGATGCATGCAACATTGAGGTCACGATGGTAGAAGAACACTCGTGTTGAATTGACACAAGTTGTATGTTATACAAAGATATGATTTCGTCACAAGTCTCCATAACACACAAAAAGTTAAGGTATGCACAATTCCAAATACCATGAGAGTTTCGAGTCACTCCATACCAGGGGATGCACTTTGAGTTTTCTCTAACGTCAACCGTAACAAGTTGATCATAAGGGCAACTTAAGGGTTCATTAGAAACATTATGATGAGGGATTAGATAGCTCAAGACTAGAATTGCTCCTCCGATAATGAGGAAATATTGTTCAGGTCCTCTCGGTATGGCAGCATGCATCATCATCTGGCCAGACAAAGTATGTCTAGAACACTGAGCCTTTTGGTCAGTTAAGTACTTGAATTATGATCTCAAGGCTGCACGTGAAAAGTGTTTCTAGATATACATGCTTAGAATTAAGAAATTAAGTTTATGAAATAGTGAGGCTCTTTAAAAATAAATCATGATGTGGGACAATAACGAAATAAAGATCGATAATCTTGCTTTGCTGAAAAAGTACACCTTTTCAATTTGTTTGAGATTGTTTCCTGGTAAGCTAAAATAAAGAGTCAATTACACCAGTGGTGCCTGAATTTGACGCAAATGGTCACTTTCATGCTAGAACTTGTGGTATACATTGAACTCGTGCAAAAACTTGGCTCGGACATACAAGTACAGTGCAAATCACGTTTGGATTGGAACGATGCTGACTTGGCATGCCAGCGTGGCATGGAGCCCACTGTCGGTGATTGGAAGGCTGAGAGGAGGGCGTGTGGCCTTTTTTTTTGCAAAAAACAACTTGAATTGGCATTTTATTTTTTCGCCTCTATGAGAGGTGGGTCCCATATGTCAGTGTAATGTGAAAATTAACGAAAAATAAAGCTCATGTGTCTCAATGTTTGTATAAATAAATGTTCATAATTTAAAATTTAAAATTACATATGAATATTCATTAGTGGCTAATATTTCAATTGTATTTTTCTGAATATAAATCATGAGGGAAAATATATCACACGAACGTTTGTATTCATCATTTCGTATAATTTAAATATAAGCTACAAGTGTATAATTTTTTGTATCCATTTAATAAACATTTAAATATCCATATTTACCAAACATTTTTACATAATACTCCTTCTGTAAAGAAGGGAGTACATGGGTGTATATTCCAATATTTTTATTTACTAATCATTGTTTGTAAATAATATTTATAATACGTGAATATTTGAACCTTATTTTTATTACTTTCGTTTTACATATGTATTAAAAAACTAGTGTGTGGAAAATGGGCCGCGCTATTTGCGGCTCATATAAGTCCCACATGCGTCCTCCTGATGGTTGCTCAAAAAAACATGCGTCCTCCTAATACTACATTAAAAACTATTATCAGAATTTGTCATTACAACATGAATGTTGGAGTGGCTTGGACGGCTAACTATCCAGCTGTTGGTCTTTGGTTCAGGACCCGTGGCCGTTTGTTTCATTTTTATTTTCACGTACTGACAGGCAGGCCCCATGTGTCATAGAGTCAAAATGAAATGGAATCTGCGCTGTTGATAAGGGTTTTTTTGTGAGAAATAAAAAAGTTGAGGGGGTTTTCGCAAAAAAAACAGGCCCCACGCCACGCTTGCGCGCCAAGTCAGCATCAATTTCGTATTCAAATGTGATTAGCACTGTATTTGCACGTCCGAGCCAAGTTTCTGCACCAGTTTAATCTATGCCAGAAGTTCTTAGCACAAAAGTAACCAATTGTGCCAAGTTTAAGCACCATCGATGTAACTGACTCTAAAATAAAAGTGGGAAGGCTCATATGAAATTGAAGAGGTACGCAACTCAGGTGCCGTTAAGCCAAGATGAGGAAATGGGCTTAGTGGATAGTCAATGGGCAACGACTTAATAGCTACCAAGTAGATGAACTAAAGACTATCGACGTCTTCAAGATAATCAAAAAAATAGGAGGTAACTGTATGAATGTACATGGCCTAAGACACCTCCTCCTAGAGTTCCCACTAAGATTTACCCCTATAAATATTACTAGCAAAAATGCCCGTGCGTTGCAACGGGAGAAAAAAGATAGTATTTATCACCGAAAGGATTTTTTTTTTCTTTGACGGAACGCATGTGCTTTAACATAGAACAAACACCAGAGCTAGAGTCTGTCTCGTTTGTTGCAGACTATGGCGAGATCGCCACAATCCTATGATAGTAACCTGGAAGGTGTAGCCTAAACATTCACGTCCTCGACGGTCCGGATACCACTAATGATCAAAAACTGCTAAAATAAGTCTAGGAACTGCAGTGTTATGAATTTAGAAACATCACCTCCTCTACGTCGTCATGTACGTGTTTGTGAGCGTCGGCGTCTATACTGTGTCTTTTTTTCTAAAAAAAAGTTCTACTTACACCTTTGCATGCATTAACTTAATGTGCTTGTGCGTTGCACTGGGAATAAAAATTGTTTACTCAGATATTGCCACTTTTCATGTTCACCATCACAGATGACTTTCATGTTCACCACCTCCGTTCATGATGGTATGATTCTTAGTATCCTCAATTTTCTTTACCTTAGCTGAAAGAGTGGTGATGGATCCAAGTGGGATTATTTCTATAATTTTTTTATATTCGAAAGCAAATGTGTTTTTACTATCTTAATTTTGTTAGGAGAATGTTAGTTGTTTGGTTTACAAGATTATATTGCTTCTTGTTGCACTATTTTTTTAACACAATACAGACGCAAGCGCTCATCCTATGAACGTACACATGCACACCTACCCCTACAAGCATCTTGAGATTTACGAAGTCACCGTAGACGTCTCGTCTTCAATGGAAACGTCTCTCCCACTAAAAACACATCGCCGGAAATTCTAAAATAAATCTAGAAATAATGTGAGCATCAACCATCTAACCATTCATCTGAACACAAACATTTCATGTAGACAACATATATGCTCTTTGTCTAAAACAGATAGTACCAAAACTGCATGCACATATCTTCCCGTGCCAATTCTCAGTAAGAAAACTTTTCTATGTTTCCCATGAGTAAACTTCTCCGCCGGCCTGTAAACAGTAAACACACACCCATCCACATGTTGTTGCTTCATCCTGTCCACCTCTTGCTTCAGGGAGAGATGGTGGCGGCTGCTGCCCAAATCTTGCTTCAGGAAAGCCCACGCCCCCATCAGCGTGATTCCTCTTTCTCCTCCCTCCCTCGTTAATAGGCCTTCCTTTTCCCTTGTTAATTAGCACATGTGATTCCTAGAATCACGCATCCGTCCTTCTCCCTCGTCAATTACACCTCTTGCCGGTCTCTCTTCTTCCCACACGATCCTTTTCCCTGCTTGTATCTCTCTAGATCGTTTGAAATCCTCTTGATTCCTCAGACACCTCCTTAAGACCCAGGAACCTGGAAGACATATATAAATTAGGAGGATTTAGTGGAAGGAAGCGAGGTGGGACTATTAGTATAAGTCAATCTTCTTCTTTTTTTGAGAAAAATATAAGTCAATCTTCTAATTTGAACAATCAATAGAGCTAGCTTATTTGGCCGTAGTCCTTAAGACAGAAGGGCTAGTCGTGGGTTCGAATATCCATACCGCACCTTCTTTTTGTTTTCCAAAGCAGTAGGACCAGGCCCAGCTCGGCCCATAGGGGTGCCGGACGGACCAAACCAACGTTTTAACTGGATGGGGTCGCTGGCCTGTTTCTTCGTTTTGGATGGGCTGTAGCGAAATCGATCAACGCAAATTCAAACTGAAAGCGTAAATTCACAGAAAGAAAGCGTATTGTGACGGTGAACCCACGGAGCCCATAGGGGTGCCGGACGGACCAAACCAACGTTTTAACTGGATGGGGTCGCTGGCCTGTTTCTTCGTTTTGGATGGGCTGTAGCGAAATCGATCAACGCAAATTCAAACTGAAAGCGTAAATTCACAGAAAGAAAGCGTATTGTGATGGTGAACCCACGGAGTCAATCCGTGCTTTATTATTAGGGAGAGATTTTGTTGTGTTTAGAAAGTTCTTACATTTAATACTCGCCTTTTATAAGTCAAATGAATGTGTTTTGTAGGTGGTACGAGTGATGATACGACCGACTGCAGTCGTACTATGCCTCATCTTCTCTTCTATGCAGGAGATCTGCTAGACGCCAGTTGGTATGAGCGCTGGTACGACCGTGTGTGGTCATGTCACGCACCGGCATGTCTTCTGTTGCCGGAAGCGCTTACGAACCAATATCGGTATGATCAGGGGTACGACCACCCGCTCTTGTACCATGCACCAACAACTCTTCTGTTACTCGAACGCTACCTTCAAAAACATACTTTGACTTCAGCCCGCAGGTAAGCCCTGATACGAGTGTACCCACACATACCACGGGTCATCTCCCGCAATGTTGATTCAGGAAAAGCCCGATCTTCCAATTCATTCTGATTTCTAATACGTTGCATCCACCTCATGCCTCGTCTCTAGACCAAATGCATCTACATGATATATAAGGCTCTGATTCCAGCTGAATCAAAGGACGTCACTACCATGACTTCCAGTGGGAAGTTACCTTCCCCAAGTGCTACGCCCGATCAAATTCTCATATCTCTTCTAGATTGGGAGGACATGGTCCCCAAGAGCTGGGAAGAACTGTCCACATGAAAGCCAAGTATGAAGGCCAAGCCAAAGAGAAGAGCGCAGAAGAGTACGTCCAAATCCCTACATGTATAATCTGTAAGGATCTCTTCTGAAATCTCCTTTAGGGCATTCACCCCTCAAACCAAAGAGGGAGGGGCCGCATCAGGAAGAGTTTAAGAAAAATATTAGTGAACTTGAAGCAATCCATAAGGCTTGTATGAATACCATTCGAGAAGTTACTGAATGATGAGCAAAGAGACCTAAAAGAAGAGTCGGTGCGTAAAGAAAAAAAGTGTGATGGATGTTCCTTATTCTTAAGTTCCGATGGAAATTCTGTTGCACCCCAAGCGCAAGGGTTGTAGCTAGAAGCAAGTTTCTCGCAGTGAGAAACCATGTATCAGTCCACAGAGTTCCCAACCCTCTTCCAGTGTGAGCTTTAATATTCTGAATATATCTACTATTTTTTGTTTTGACGAATTGTCAAAGTGATTAATTCAGTTCATGGCAATTGTAATAAATGACTTCCATTTTCAGGTCGTGTAAATTCTGAGACCTTGTGATTGCAATGCAGACTGAACATAATTTCCAACATCGTTTGACGCAGGGGAGCTGCAACCTTGTAGGCCAGAGCTGCAACCGGAGACCGCGGGAGCTGCAAGAGGGGGGTGGCCATTTTTCTGATTTGTCTTTTTCTTGCTGAATTTTTGTTCTTTGTGGGAGTTTTTTGTGCTGCATCATTGTTCTTTTTTAATGGAACCGTGTCCCAATTTTGCGGGGACCGGCATTTGTATTTGATGCACACGAGAGGCTGCGTCGTGGTGGAACCTTGTCCCAATTTGCTGGAACCGGCATTTGTTTTATTTGATGCAGAGTTGCATCGACTTCTTTTTTGGCGGCGAGACGCGACAGCGACGAGCTGCAATCAATGAAGACGACGACCTACCAGCAGCGAGACTCTGAGTTGCGACCGGTGAAGAAGTTTTGAAGCGATCCACAATAGAGATGCTTCAACAAGCAACAGCGACGGCGAGCTGCCGTGAGCCTCGACGATGTGCGGCACGGGAGACGTGGACGGTGGCCGGAGAGGACAGTCACGAACCGCAGAGGCGGGGTCAACCATGCTGCGCATCTGGGACTGCAACTGCCATGAGGATTTGGGGAAAGAAAATGGATCGGAAAACGTTGCAAGCATGGAGGAGAGATGCGATCCAACGGTGTGTGCAGATTAAATCGTATAGCCGCGCGGTGAACAGCAGAAGTTTTGGCCGGTTGACCGGCGCCTAGTACTCTTTCGTAAACAAATATGCCCCACCATTACGTGAAAGGCGTCATCATTCAAACCGTCCAAAATCTAAGATGCTTGTTAGTTCTTTTATTTTATTATTCTATTATTATTTCCTTAACACATTTTCCTTCAAAAGTACACTATTCCGGAGATGAACGGATGAGGCGAGGCGCGCTTTTCATGTTCTTGTGAGGATACAAAACATTCAGGATGCTAAGAACCGCAGAGGCGGGGTCAACCATGCTGCGCATCTGGGACTGCAACTGCCATGAGGATTTGGGGGAAGAAAATGGATCGGAAAACGTTGCAGGCATGGAGGAGAGATGCGATCCAACGGTGTGTGCAGATTAAATCGTATGGCCGCGCGGTGAACAGCAGAAGTTTTGGCCGGTTGACCGGCGCCTAGTACTCTTTCGTAAACAAATATGCCCCACCATTACGTGAAAGGCATCATCATTCAAACCGTCCAAAATCTATGATGCTTGTTAGTTCTTTTATTTTATTATTCTATTATTATTTCCTTAACACATTTTCCTTCAAAAGTACACTATTCTGGAGATGAACGGATGAGGCGAGGCGCGCTTTTCATGTTCTTGTGAGGATACAAAACATCCAGGATGCTAAGAAGCACCAGCGCACTGAGCAGCCTTCTGAATTATTATTATTATTTGGCAAACTAAATTCCTCATTATATTCCCGCGTCAGTGGGAATAAATCCCAGAAGAAAGGACTCAGGGTTACAATAGTTGGCACAAATAAAATAAAAAATTACAATCATGCCACCAAGCACGAGCCTTCAGATGATAGGTGGAACACTCACAACATAACTCTACGATGTTTGAAAGAAGGTATGTGGAACAAGAGTTTGTTTGAGCTGAAAGTGAGTAGGATCGACATTTTTGCGATGAAAAGTGGCGACCAACTTGCCATCCTTGCCAACATGAAATAGCCACTCGCCAAATTTGATCAACACAAGCAGCTCATCATCCCCTGGCACGACCACCAATTTCCACGGCAACCGGCTGTCACACCTGTCGCACTGCATCCTTATCTGTTGAACCGGCAATTCAATCCGGCAATTGAAGGTCCAAACCTCCCTCTCGAAGTCTTGCAACAACCATATATCAACAGTTTTCATATAATCAACGATGGCCATGCCGAGCATGCCGTCCTTCTCAAACAGGTTAGCGCAATCAGTAACAACCGGAGAACACATCTCCCGGACCGACTCAGATGTGGTGTTGAACACATATATTCGTTTTATTTTCGCTCTCAACATCCGTTGGGTACCAATACAGGCTACCACGGAATAGCACATGAGGATCCAATTCGAGATTAATCGCATCTGGCCATCCGATGTGCCTTGGGGGCTGGCCGGAGCCCAGCGCCAAGACGTAACTGCCAGGTGTCGGCTTATGGTCTGCGTCAGGGCTGGACAAGTAGAGAAGTACTCTGTACTCGCCGGTAGGGGAGTGAGGGTACATTCCTAGGAGCGTCCATTTATGACCGAGATACAATGGCAGGCGAGCATACTGACGAGTCGTCGGATTGCAGACGAAGAACTTGGTGCCGTCGATGCAGAGGATGAGCATGCCATCGCAAGAGGCAACCAGATTGAAGAAAGCGAAGTCGTCACCCAAATTCAAGAAGTTTTGGCCACATATGTCAAAGGACTGAAACTGGTCCGCGGTAGCCCGGGTTGGCCGGGTCGTCGCCAGCTGAGAGAGCAAAGCAAGAGGAGTTGTGACGGCAGCGGATCAGGGTAGGCCCTTCTCTTTCACGGATTATGCTGGCTTCCCCCGGCGAGTTTTCTTCCTTTTGATCTGGGCGATTACAACTTACAAGGGTCCATAGCCTATACGTTGTATCCTATACGGACCAGTGATTGTTTTCATGTCCAAACCGGACACGGGCACCACACCAGACCACACATCGTGGTTAATACAACGCGTTTGGTCCCCGTCTGCGTGTACGTGGCTGCGGTGGATACATGCCACGAGGAGTCCAAAGTACCCACGGACGGACCGAAAGACAAAAAAGAATCATGTGTATCAGTTCAATCAATTATTAAAGAAAAGTAATTTTTCGTCTTTCAACTTTCGGTGGAGTCTAAATTTTGTTTCTCAACTTCAAAACCGAATAACTTGCACCCTCAACTACCGAAACCGGACAAAGTTCGCCTCTAATCTCGGTTTTAAGTTGTTTTGGTGCTGGCTCACCCCAGTTTCGACCGGTGTTAACTCAAATTAGCGGGAAAAAATATACCCGTGAACTTTTTGAAATTCATATACACTTTTCAAATCCGCATAGCTTTTTCAGGGTCACGTATTTTTTAAAATAAACATATTTTTTTCAAATCGGCGAACTATTTTGAAATTGGGGTTCCGTGATTTTTTTACATTTACGTATTTTTTTTTCAAATCCGTGTATTAATACCAAGATTACGTAATTTTATCAAATTCAAGTATTTTTCAAAGCCATGAACTGTTATTGAAATTTGGATAAATCCGCATACTTTTGAACGTACGCTTATTTTTTTTTCAAATCCGTGTTCCTTTTTTATAATCCATGAACTTTATTTGAAATTCACGTACTTGTTTCAAGCTGACATATTATTTCAAACCCACATATTTTTGCATAAAAAAAGTCCAAACCCGCGTACTTTTTTAAGTTCGCATAAAATTTTCTAATTCATGAACTCTTTCAAAAAAATGTACATGGATATGAAAAGGTATGTCAATTTTAAAAATTTAAATGAAGTTGATAAACTACATGAACTGTAGAAAAATACAGATGTTTGAGAAAGCACATGAACTTGGAAAAAGTACGCAGATTTAAAAAGAGTACACAATTTTTTTTAAAGTTCACATATTTGAAAAAAGTAACCGAGTTCGAAAACATTATGCTGACTTGGAAAAAGTACGCGAATTTGAGTGGGCACGGTCAAAACCGGGGTGGGACAGCACCAAAATCGATCAAAACTGTGACCAGGGATGAAGGTTGTACAGTTTAAGAAATTAAGGGCATGTGCGTTGCAAGTTTTTTTTGGGAAAAGAAGGATGTACCCCGGCCTCTGCATCTGGATGATGTATGCAGCCATATTATTAATTATTCACAAAAACCATACAAGGTGATACATCAATAAGCCTGAAGCCACCATCTTGGCAACACCGTTGCTACTCCAATCCCCTTGATGTAGCCGTGCCGGATGTCCGGGCCTAATACCAAACAGACATTGCACCAAAGCCTAACATCTAAAGTAGGGTGTCCCATCAAAGCCACTACCTGAATTGGGTCCTACACTAGTCTAGCACACTCCCAGTGAGCACCGCACGCTGCAATGGCCGTCACATCCATCTTCCCTCGGTCCATCCGTAGAGTAGAACTGATGTGCTAACCTTGCCAGGCCTCTCTGCCATCAACGTCACCCTGACGCCAGACAGCTTCCTCCTCCTGTGTGAGTCCATCTCCGGGCATCAGACGCCGAGTCTCCACAGCGCCACGCCGCCGAGAACCGTCACCATCAATGTGGAAGATGAAGCACTGCTCCACCAAAGACGCCGCCCTCCAGTCCCTCGAGCCCGTGTGCACCTCCAAGAATGACGCCCCCAAGGCGGAAACGACACCACAGAGCTGCCATCATCTGATCTACTGATCTAGGGTTCCCCCCGGAGGTAGCAGAGAGTGTCCTTGAACTTCTCCACGATGATGCCTTCAGGAAGGGGAATGACGTAGACAGCATCGCCATCGCCGGCCTTGTCAATAGCTAATAGCAGGTTTTCACCGAGATCTGATCGAAAACCTCCATCTCTCGTGCACGGGCCGCCGCCATCCCTGCCAGGATCTCAACGAAGACTTTAAGGAGTGGATCGGCGCTGTGGCGTCGTCGTCATTGTGGCTGCCATCACCGGCCAAGGGTTTCCCCCGATCCAAAGAGCCCAACCATCCATTCACTGCCCACCACCCGGATCCGGCGAGCAAGGACACATTGAAGCCCAGATCGAGCAAGATAAGGTGAAGGAGATGAAGCCGGCGCTGGTCGATCCAGATCTGGCGGCCGGCCGACAGAATCACGGCTGCCATGAGCTCCCACCACCGGGTCCTCGCCACCCACGCAAGCCGAGGAAGACCGGCCACACACCCGCAGTCACCCTCCGCAGCAGGGAAGGCGCCGCCTACCTTGACCGGGGCCGCCACCCCGCACACCAAGCTCTCCCTGCAAGGCAGCAGTAGCCGGCCCCGCCGCCACCTTCCTCAACGCCGCGCGGGCTTGCCGACGGCTATCTCTGGTGGCGGCGAGATCTGGAGGGAGGGGGAAGGGGGCCGGCGGCCCTCTAGGGTTGGGGCCGGCCGAGTCGTCTGCCAAGTGCGTTGCAAGAGGAGAAAAAATAAATCATAATCTCCAATAGCCATGACCACATTTTACTATATCACCGAGATACACTACCAGCCTCAATTTCGTGAAACCATGAATAATTTTTGAAATCATGAACATTTTTTAAACTAGTGTACACATTTGAAATCATGAACATTTTTCAAATACGTGAATATTTTTACAAATTTTTGAACACTTTCTAAAATCTAGAATTGTTTTTTGTATTCATGAACATTTTCTACTACCTCCGAGTTTTTTATAAAATTTGTGAACATTATTAAAACAATTTTTTTACATTGGCGAACATTTTTAGAATCGGCAAACATTTTTCTGGAAACTGGTGGAACAAAATTTGAAATTTACGAACATTTTTTGATTTAACAAACGTTTTCTGAAATGCATGAGCATTTTTTGAATCAACAAACATTTTATGAATAAATAAATTATTTTGTAAGTCACAAACAGTTTTGAATTTTTAGGATATTTTTCATTCATCAACATGTTTTGGATTCCCAAAATTTTGTTGAATTTCATTAAAGATTTTTTAATACACGGACTTTGAAAAAAACCATGAACATTTTTTGATTACCCGGACATTTGTTTTCAAAATATCGAACATTTTTTGAATAAGCTAACATTTTTTACTAATCATGAACATTTTCTGTATCCACAAACATTTAATGATTTATTAAATATTTTACTTCAAAATTTTATTTTTAAAATATCAGAACTTTTTTTAAGTCCCAAATTATTTAAATTATAAAAAACAAAAACGTAAAATAAAAAGAAAAACAAAAAACGAAATTTAAAAAACAGGCCACCCAGCCATGGGCCGGCAAAAACGTCTGCGCTGCGTCTTCTCTCGGTGCGCAGAGCGCAGTATAGGACATCCCTACTGCATGGCACGGCCCAGGCGTGGGATTCCCCTTTGTGAAACATTTTTTACACTCATAGGTGGCATTTGTGGGTAACATTTTACTACTTTGGGGGCATTTTCCATGACGTACCACCAGAAGCAATAGCCCCTTTATTATTAAGTATATAGATATAGATTACTTAATTATATTTCTGTTCATCAGAGAATTTACTTCTTTGGTGTAAGAAATTTTTCTTTGATTTATTCAACATTTCATGTCCTATGTAACGTGATCTTTTTTCACAAGCATCACACTATCCTGCTTCCATCAACTAGACAGTAACTTTGAACTTGCTTCCATCAAAACGAAAATTATTCCACATGTTCGAGTAGCATCTTAATGTTGTTTCCATCGACTATGGAATTGCTTCCAAATAAATAGTCTTGCTTCCATCAAAGAGAAAACCTATTTTCAATCATAATTACACAAGGGTCCAATTCGAGTTATGGATTTGTTTGTAAAAAAAATTGCTACTGTCAAATGGAGAGTATGCTTCAATAGGAGAAGTCAAATTGCTTCCATGTGTAATTTTTTGCTAAGTTGAAAGTGACCTAGCCGTTATGTGATGGAAGGTGTGATCCACAAAGCCGACGGGTAGAAGCTGAGATGCCCTTGGTCGTCCATGCAGTTGTATACTTGAATGTTTTTGCCATGGAATTCACTGTGCAATCTCGACTCGTCATCTTTGAACTAGACGCACATAGAAACATATGTGAGAAATAAAAAGTAAGAAGCATTGTTATTTGATGTTGCCACGCAAGATCTTGCCGGGCATGATTTGGATGCATACATTTAATGAGCATACGTTCACTATATGATGAAAATACATGTATGGAAGCAAGACATAAGAAATAAGAATGCTTATTTGTTGCACACAGTAACAACAAGAATGTAGGAAGCATGAAAAATATGGGAAACTCAACATTAGGGAACTTTGTATGAAGCATATATCATTAATAGTAGAGAAGAAAGTAAGATTGGTCGCTATACATAATTGTGATAGAAATACCTGTTGCGTCTCATCGACTCCGATGACGGCACGCGGGCTTCTGGGTTCGTCCCGCAGCACGTGGAAGCCGGGGGCTCCGGCCCAGCGCATAGGGGTGGTGGCCTCCTCATCCACCGGAGGCGTGGTTGGCCGGTTGGTTGTGGCGGATCCCTAGATTCCACAACTAGTCCCGGAGGTGAGTTGGGAGGCATGGCTACTGGTGAAAACCGAGCTCCGACATGCGATGGCGGTGTCTACGCGCCGTTACTTTGTTGAAGGCATCGTCATTACAATGACCTTGTACCCACTCGTGCTGCTAAGGGGAAACACCAGATCCGGGTATCCCAGATCGGACAATGGCATCACTTTTCGTGTCTTTATCCCTCATCAGAGCATTGTTTTGGAGTAGTTGCTAGACGGAGGAGGCAAGTGGAGCGGCGTTTCATGTGACGCATCAACGACGTGGAGTCTCGACGGCGTGGAGCGACAGGGTCTCGGTGACGGATGTGTGAGGATGGACGCGCGTAGGGAGGTGGCGTTCTGTAGCGTCGTGGTGGCGTCGACGACAGGCGTGACAAGGTCAATGTGTTAGTACCTGCTCTGAAAATGGTTCGGTGGAAGGTGGTGGTGACGGCCTCTACAGCGTGCACATGTGGTGCCCGCTGAGAGTGAGTCGGACCGGTGTGTGGCCTAGACCCGGCAATTCGGCTTGGTTGGGGCATCCGATTTTTGATGTTGGGCTTTGGTGTGAGGTCTGGGTATGCGGCCCCGACAATCTGGATAGGAGTAGCGACAGTTGTTGTCAAGATGGTGAATTCAGACTTATAGATGTATTACATTATAAGGTCTTGGTGAATCATTAATAAAATGGCTGCATGCATCGCCCTGATGCAGAGGCCGGGGGTCATCCTCCTTTTCAAAAAAAAAAGTAAGATTGGTCATGAGGATGCTTATCTTTTTTTGTCAAATAAACTGAACCGACTATCGCTTGATGGATAGAAGCAATTTCATAGATGAACGAAACTGAATGTTTAGCAAATATGGCACTGGGTTCATAGGTAGCATTACTTGGAAACATTGAAAATTGAAAAAAAAAAGAAAAAAAATGTCTGTCACATTTCTAGTAAAATGACAGGAAGCATGAAAACATAACACATCTTGTTAAGAAGAATAGAAAATTGAGAATGGATAAAAAACTAAAACCGGTAGCAAGATGAGGATTCATCTTATGTGTCACCAACTTTCAAAATAGAACTGCAGTTTTACTGATATATGGAATCAATTTTCTAGTCGCCCGAAACAAAATAATTACAATATAGAAGCACCCAGGAATTAAGCTGGAGAATAATACAATAGGTACATTATTTGTGATAGCTGCGAGCATGAAATTTTAAAAACTGAATCTGCCGCCAACTGTGGACCCATATTTCTGGAAGCTCTATATACAGGAAGCAATGTATATTGTTTTGTCAACAATTATCATCTTAATTCGAATCAGTGATGATCCAACCTAGGTAATAAGCAAGATTGCATGCCTCAATATCTATGGATTTTTTTTATAATTCATCATTATAATACATGAGCAGAGCAATACTAGGCAGATAGAGAACATATATACCAATGAGTACTGTGCAGAAAAGGAATTACAAACAAAATTGCACTGTGGTAATTGCAAATTATCAAATCGGGGGGCAATCGACGTGGTGCAATACCCTCGATTTTGAAATGTGGCGCATAAAATAGGGGAAAAATGTCGGAAGCCGCTGCAGATTCTCCGGCGTCAGGTTCTACTCCGGCATCGATTCATCGGGTAACATGGCGAAGCACCAAATCACGGATGAGATGGGGGGACTCGGCCCCTTAATGCCGGCATGGTGTAGATGTAGAGGACAGTAGAGTGGAGAAGAGGAGTGGAATTGATTTCGGGGATTAGTTGGATGTGCTGCTTGACGGTGAGGTGAGGAGGCAGCTGCTGAGCGCCGATCGCCGATGTGGTCTAGTTGGTGACGAGGTCAAGGGAGGTTGCGAGGGGAGAAGGGGAGTTATTAGGGAGGGAGTTACGCGTGGCTCGTCTACTTTTTTCACTTATGAAGCAAGGGGATAAGGCATACCTGCTAGACACATCTATTTAAGGGATAAGTTTTTTCGGACGGAGAAAATATGATCTTAAGATTACAGTAGAATCATCGGCAGTCGTGCGGGCTTACAATAGCGACGTATCAGCTTGTAGGAAGGATTTAGCATTAGATTACACTCTTACCAGCTTGTAGGATGTTCGTTGGTTTACAATGCAGTGTACTCGAAAGCTGAAGCCGGCGCCACGCGCTGATATGATACTCGCTTGACGTACGTCTCTGTGTCGATCCCGCCGACTCGGGGACGTACGGGACGGGCGGTGAAACACATATGCGACCGGGCAGGCACACTCACGAGACACATGTCGGTCGCCTCTCTCTTTCCATATGATGAGAACTAGTATTACGCGGTGCGTGGTCCTGGACCGGATCCTATCCTTATTCCACTTTGGGTCGGAGAGGAAAACTGGCTATAAATATAGCAAGCCAGTGGGTTTGCTGGATCGTATCTCATACCCACACAACTCCTCCTGCGGAAGAGGAAGACCGCCGTCCGCCACCGCCGTCACAACTCCTCCTGCTTCGCTCGTCGGACGGATCTAGGGCTCTCAGCCGGCGACCATGGGCAAGGCCGCAAGGGCAGGAGGCCTCCTGGAGGAGATCCTCGTCTGGGAGGTCCTCGTTCGCCTGCCCCCCAAAGCCCTCCTTCGTTGCCGGGCTGTCTGCCGCGCCTGGCGCAGCGTCACCTCCACCCGAAAATTTCTCCTCGCACACCACGTCCACCAGCCCGCCCTCCCCCTCCTCGACAACGGCAGTTATCTAAACCTCGACAACGACTCCATAGACATCTGCTGCTTTGACCATCGGCCAGGGCTGGCCGCCCCTGACCGGCTCCAGTCCGTCACCTTGTTGAATCTGGGTCTGGGTGACGATATCGCCTACTCTCGTCTCGTTGCCTCCTGTGATGGCCTCATCATCTTCTTCGTCGACGACTTCCACTTGTTCATCTGCAATCCGGCAACTCGTGAGCATGCTCCCCTCCCGCCGCCTCCGAACCATCACTGGACGCTCCTCGGAATGTACCCTCACACCCCGACCGGCGAGTACAGATTACTGCTCTACTCATACGACGGTAACCAAGGCAATGAGCCAGCTCATGCATGCCAAGTCTTGTCGTTGGGCTCAGGCCAGCCGCCGAGGAACGTCGGGTGGCCAGATGCGATTTCAACTGGAATTATGATGGAATTAGACCCTCCTGTGCTATTCCGCGGTAACCTGCATTGGTTTCCGTCCTGTGATGACAGCGAAAGCAAGATGATAATGGTGTTCGACACCATATCTGAGTTGTTCCGGCAGATGAGTCCTCCTGTTGTTACTGATTGCGCTGACCTGTTTGAGATAGATGGCAAGCTCGGCATGGCCATCTTAGATCTTGAGACAACCATTGATATTTGGATGTTGCAAGACTACCAAAAGGAGGTCTGGATCTTCAATTGCCGGGTCGAATTACCGGTTGCGGAAATCAGGGTGCAATGCAACAATTATGACGGTCGTTTGAATTTCCATGTGCTGGTAGTGCCTGGGGATGGTGAGCTGCTCTTGCTCGTCAAATTTACCGATTGGCTACTTCAGGTCGGTATGGATGGCAAGTTGGTCTCCACATTACATCGCAAAGAAGTCGATGCTACTTATCTTCAGCTGAAGCAAACTCTTGTTCCACATACCTTCTTCCCAACACTAGAGGGTTATGTTGTGAATGCTCCGCCATTCATCTGAAGGCTGTTTAGTGGGCTGGTGCTTCTTAACATCCTACTACCTCCGTTCCGAATTACTTGTCTTGGATTTGTCTAGATACGGATGTATCTAGACTCATTTTAGTGCTAGATACCTCCGTATCTAGACAAATCTAAGACAAGTAATTTGGAACGGAAGGAGTAGATGTTTGTATTCTCATGAGCTGCAATTTGTACGGATTGGATCCATTATGAGCCTACTAGCTTCTTTGCTTATATACATATGTAAAATTTAGTCACAGATTTCACTATAGCATAGTTGCATGAAATCTATGCTTGCGTTGATACCATTCCATGTTGAAGGAAGTGACAACTGTGCATGTTGAGATGTGGCTAATCAGGGAGAATATATGTTCTCCCACCTTTTTAACCTTTTCTTTTGGAAGGGGGTCAAAAACATACAATTAGCTACAGCCAAGAGTGTGTCTAATCTAACTTGTTTTTTTGAAGAGTGAATCTTTGAAATTCTTGTGTTTCGGATGAGTAAACAGTAAACTGAAGAAAACAAAAATCAAGATTCAGGATAAGGTGAGCCGCTGAGGTTCAGTTATTAATTAGTACCATGGATAGAAAAATGGATGGTGTTATCTTCAACTGAATCAATGCTAAAGCTAAGATTCATCGGGTTACTGGTATATGGAATACCATTGTTGCGGAGTTTGAGGAGATCATATATCACCATTTTTTTCTTCTGGATGCCTGGTTCCTGCTAAAACTCCGTCTATTGTGATCTATCAAATTTTCCGTTAGAACTACTAGAAGTGATTGATGGGTGGATTACAGCTTTGTGGAATTAGAAATAGGAAAATAAAATTCAGTTTTACTAAAAGTGGATAACACAACCAACATTCAGCATGCGTACCTTGTCTTATCGTTTGAGCCATCCCTGTCAAGAACACAAATGAACAACTTGTACTGTCAGTTAGTTCTCTCCCAGTTGTTGCTTGTAATTTTTACATGGCCGTCTTTTAAAGTAGTATTTATGTACTACTGATCTGATCGCTACCTGAAAATCTTCATTACTGACAAGGTTTTATAAGGCAATGTGTTATATACAGTGCGGTCAAGTTTAGAAGATTCAGTGCAATTTGACTGAATATCTTGCAGTACACCTTCAGGTTCTTCTATTGAAATTTTGAAATGAACAGAGGTTCTTAAGATCAAACTTACATGACTGCAACACCTGTGTGTTCTATGACTGAGTCGGTGACACAAACACTACATATTTGCATTGCTAAGCTTAGTACCTCTCAATCAAATTGGTAACCAGTACATGCAAGTCTACTATATTTTGTACTTGCACACATTATGTTTGACAGTCATGGCAAATTCCATCCATGAAAACACGTTAAAATTGCATACATTAGTCAGAGGAGATGCAATCAAACCCATCTGGATAATTCTGATTTCTCATTAGTTTCCATTACCTCGTAAGAAACATATACTTTTCTATTGCAGAAGTCAGATCCAGTTAAGACATTATAAAGATCAAAACAAATGTGGGTCATTCTTCTTGATCATGTCCTACGTTCTGTGCCGGAAAGATCCATCTAGCCAATTGTCCTTCGGTGTCTATGAGGAAAGAATTTGGAGGACTGAGTATTCCTAATACCCAGGACCTCAACATCTGCCTTTTGGGGGCATGGATTAAGAGATATACTAGTAGTGAAGGTAAGATTTGGAAAACAATTATAGATAATAAGTATAGCCCTATCCGCAATATCTTCTGGAACCAGAACTCTGAGGCCTCTACCTTTTGGAAAGGAGTGATATGGGCCTCTAAGGCTGTTAAATTTGGTTATAGGTGGTCTCTTGGGGATGGCAAACAAATAAGGTTTCGGGAAGACTGCTGGTTTGGCACAGCCCCTCTCTCAATTCAATTCTGGGAGCTTTATGTGATTTGTTGAGAGCAGGGTAAAACAGTTAGTCAAATCTGGGATGGAGAGAGTTTGGAACTCACTTTTAGAAGAACCCCCCCTCCCACCCTGATGAACTCTTGGTATGAGCTTGAAGCTATTGGTAGGAGCATCTCATATTCTGAAGATACTGATACACTCATTTGGCAGTATACAGCTTCAGGCACCTACACTATTAGTTCACTGTATGCTATCATCAATTATAGGGGAGTACACCTGTGTTTATCCCTGCTGTTTGGAAACTGGCTGTTCCCCCCAGGATACATATATTCCTCTGGTTAGTTTCATACAATAAAATCATGACTGGAGATAATTTGCAGAAAAGAATGATGAACAAACCATTGGGATGTGTTTTCTGTGCTGGAAATGAAAGTGTACAGCACCTTTTCTTTGATTGAATGGTGGCCAAGCTGGTTTGGGAGAACTTTAGCCATTTATTCTCCAGACCAGTGGGCACTAGTGTAGAATCTATTTCTTCCTGTTGGGTTGCTGGGAAGAACTTGACTCATTTAATACCATTGTAGTTGCCACCCTCTGGGCTCTGTGGAAGCACATGAATGGCATGGTGTTTAATGGTGTCGTTTGGCTGTCATTGAAACAGATTTGGTCGCTGACTTTAAGAACAATCAGAAGATGGCACCTGATCTTCAACGAATACATCATGGAACAAACACATCTGTTCTGCCAGCATCTTCAGAGGCTGGTGGGGAGAACAGAGCAAATGGAGTGAGGGTGATGCCAATTGACGAACCCCTGCTCTTTCGCAAGCATGGCGTTCAGGTTGCTGCGAGCCCCACATCCACCTTGGAAGCTCTCTGCTCTCCGGTCTCGATGCTGCCTGGGCTAGCTACCTAGCCCAAAGCTCAAGAAAAGCCTCCCCTCCCAGGAGAACGAAGAATTTGATCATCCTTGTAAAACCTTTACATAATCGGGTGTTCATTTCTCACAATGAAGTATGGATCCATGCATGCATCTTTTGGCCGAGTGCTCCATCTACATATATCTGTTTTGCTGATAAGAAGAAAAAGGCAAAGGAAAAGAAAACGAAAGTAAAGCAAAGCACTGCATATGTGTTACATTATATAGTTGCACGCGAAAGGAAAGGGGAGATACGAACCGGCCGATCAGTCGTCCAAATTAAGCTTCCTTCACCCTTTCCCCCTCGATCGATCTGTTAATTGCTAGTACGACGACGGAACAGACAGATCGACAGATGGAATATATTCTACGCAGGTTGGCCGTGGATTTGATGCATGCAAAAGGTGCATAATCTTTCTTTCTTTTTTTAGCATTTAGTACATTCCATACATATGTACATGTAGTGCGCTCAATTCCAACAGTCCCTGCATTGATGTGTACTTGTTGGTGGGTGAAGATTATATATACACGTATTGGTGAGCAGGAAATGTTTTGTGAGTGTGAAATCTGCCGTACTTGTTGGTGGGTGAAGATTATATATACACGTATTGGTGAGCAGGAAATATTTTGTGAGTCTGTGAAATGTGCCGTACGCCAATGCTGGAGCCTGGAGCTCATCATTGTTAGCCCAAATTCGATATTTCACCGGCGGCCGGAGCACTAACCGGGGAAGAGGACAGTGCCGATGGGAGGAGGAAGGAGTAGAGAATGGTGAGACGAAGTGAATGAGATATTTCACTTGCTTCGCTACTCACATAGTGAGTGTTCCATTCCTTATATGTTGTATAGTGCACTTAAAAAATATTACATGTAGGACTACCCACTACCTAGACAAGACCACACCATGACAGATGACACATCCATGGTGCTGGCTGACTACTCACTGTATATTCATCATGCCAACCATGTCATGATATTTGGCACAAGCGTGCTGTACGGGGCGCCCCATATGTATTCGACACATGGGGCCACCCCATTGTGTAGTCAACACATAGGGGCCCACCTAGGGCCAGACAAGGTTGTCGGGGCTACCTTTGCCAAAGCTACCTTCCCAGGAGACAAGGTTGAACCCAACAATTGTTAGATGGATAGCTAGGAGAGTCCCTCGCATCACCTACTACACGGCACCCGGAGCAAACCCTTGCACCCAACACCACCCCCTCCACCCTTCCTCGTCGTCCTCAGAGGCAGCCGCCAGGAATGCCCGCGCACCGACGATGAAGGGGATGGCGGGGATCTGGCTCCTCATGGCCATGGCATTGCTGCCCGGAGGGGTTGTGCACAGCGGCGCAAGATCCTCCTCCTGTGGTTGTTCCTCTCGGCGGCACAACGACGCTCTAGCGGCATCACGGGGATGGCCGAGTTCACAAGGGGTGCGACTGGTCTGCGGCGCATAGACCTCATAGCATCGGCTCCGGACATGACGGCGACGGCGGCCCCTCTGCCGGGGATGATTGGCCAAGAAGCGGCTCCATGTGGCGGTGCCTGGGGGCGGCGGATCAAGAGATCCCGAACACGAGAGCTATCTCTCTCGTCGACAACGCTAGATGCGGGAGAACTGCATCCATCCGAGGTCTACGAATCAGAAGCTGGAGCGGCAGCTCCAAATGATGGTGGCGACACTGAGCTCATAGTTGGTGGCGATGTAGCCGACTGCGGGTTCTGGGAGGTGTTGCTGCCGGTGAAAACCGCACCGACTTTGATCATGGCGGAATATGGGGCGTATTTGCGTCGTTACCTTATCGAAGGCATCGTTGCTGCAACTCTCGGCTTCACGCCCAAGCTGCTACGGGGAC
Organism: Triticum urartu; assembly: GCF_003073215.2. Classification (NCBI taxonomy): domain Eukaryota; kingdom Viridiplantae; phylum Streptophyta; class Magnoliopsida; order Poales; family Poaceae; genus Triticum; species Triticum urartu. The sequence continues at coordinate 697,363,700 of NC_053024.1, read as the reverse complement.
ACCCTAGAATGGGTCTCCCGGAGCAGATGATGGCGACACGCGGCACCGTTCTCCCTCCTAAGGGCATGTTTTTGGAGCAGGTGATGGTTGGAGGGGTCCTTAGGTGGAGCGGCTTGGTTTCTTCCGAGTCAAAGACAACGAGTATCATCGGCATGGTGCAGCAGGGTCTCAAAGCAGACTAATTATGATAGACATGGGCAGGCGGTGGCAGCGCCTAGCGTCGTGGTAGCATCGATGGTAGACCTGACAAGGTCATTACATTGATCCCTATCCTGAAGATAGGTTCGCGGAAGACGGGGGTGGCGACTTTTGGAGCGTGTGCATGCGGTGCGCGCTAAGGGTCTACTAGACCGGTGCTCCATTGTTAGATGATGTGCATAGGTGTGAGGTCAGGGCAAGTCGCCCTAATCATGGCCAACCCCATCATCAAGCTTGTAGGTGTAGCGACACCTGTTGCCTAGAAGGTGGCTTCAGGTGGATCGATGTTTTACCTTGTAAGGCTTTGTTGAATAATAAATATAAGAAAAATGATTGTGTGCATCATTTGGATGTAGAGGTCGCGGGTTCAACCTCCTTTTCGGGAAAAAAATGGATAGCTAATGATACATATCTGCTCCTTGGTTTGTCTCCTCGTGTCCCCATTTTCTATCTTCTCCCCGCAGCAACAAAATTGAAGCCAACCACCCCGAACTCCATAGCCGCAAAATTGATCTCTCGTGCCGCCGCTTCCCTACCACTCCTTCCATGTGCCGCAGTTTTGATGGGAGTGGTCGGGAATGGAAACCCCTCCCTCCTATTCTTCCCCACGGCTGCCAAATTGGCAATGGTGGGGGCGGGAGCTCTACAGCCAGGGCGGAGGTGCTTCTTTTCCATCGACATCATGGTCACCGGTCGTCGTGTCCTCCCCCTTCCCTCTGTGGCCGCAGCATGTAGTTGAGGGCATGTCGCGACCAAAGGGTGCTGGCACGACAACTGGCGTGTGATGGTGTATCCTATGACGATGTGGGAAGCTGGAACGACGCACGGCGGATAGAAGGATGTTGTAACCAGCGGGTAGTGGCGCTATGAGCGCGAGCATGCCGGGCTACAACCAGCCATGCCAGGAGCTACAATGATGCGAGGGGGGCAAGCGATGCCCAAGATGCTGCGACAAGCACAAGATGTTCGAACCAGATCGGCCGTAAGCTACAACTGGCCACGACCAGAGCCGCATCCGGTGAGGGGTAGTGCTGGAACGGCGACAACGCCGTGCTACAATGGGGTGGCGCGAGATGCTGGAACCGGCTCAGCCATGATCTGGAAGTGCGATGTCTGGTTGCTGGAACCAGCACCGGTTTTTGCTACAGTCGGTAATGGCTACAGTGGGAGCTGCAGCCCGAGACGAATGTTGGGACCGATTTGCTAGACCGGCAACGCTATTTGCTGCATAGCGCGGACCATGCGGGCACCGGTGTTGCAATTGTTGAGCCAGCAAGCAGCCGCACGATGTTGTCACGTTCGTTAGCTAGCATCCAGCTGAAGGAGCTCGCTTCGGGTCGCTTAGAAGAAAGGGCGACCTCGGAGGCTATGCACAGACGATTTCAAATCCTAGTCGCGGGAGGGGGGGCAGGGAGGCCCTCCCTTGCCAGTTTCTGTGCCGGTGGCTGGTTAGGACAGTCAATGCAACCAGTTTTGGGCCCTGGCTTCCTCGAGAGGCTACTGCGATGAGGAGTTCGAGGTGGATCTTGGGATTCCGCTGGTACTGGAGGAGGGCTCTGTGCCGGCGGCGGAGAGGCTGCTGGGAGATTACATGGACGGGGCTTGACAAGCAGTTTGCCACAACCGCAAGAAACAGTGGTGGCGTCAAGCTTTTGCCCTAGGAGGGCAAGGCCATCGGCCGCATTAATGCAGATGCCGATGGTGGTTTCTCAGGGTTCATGTGGGTTTGAGCCCCAATGGTTCTCGTACGGTTTCGGCTCCGTACTACCCTTCTCATTCTCTCTCGTGCCTACTTCCTTGATCTAGTCCTTGTTGCCGACTCCGACACTGGCGTATTGCAAGGGGGGTGGCAGCGTCGTTGCCACGGGGAATGGCTCTCAAGGACGCCCTCTGGATGGGCTTGGGAGGGCCAAGCATGGCGGCGATGGCCCACAATGATAGTGCTCTCTAGTGCAAATCTTCAACACATGGCTCCCTAGAACTGTCTGATGGGCGGAGTCCTCCTAGGTCTGACTTGGTGATGAGGCCTCAATAGGTGCACCACCAGGTTCTGGTGGTGGGCTCGGTTGACCTGCCACTTGACCTGGCTAATCGGCCCAACCCTCGTTCGAGGCGCATGGCGCTTCTTGTGTTGTTGGGCATGCCTCCTCTTTAGATGCGGATGTGGTCGAGCCCAACCACGAGTCCCATAGACCACATCCTGGTCCAGCCCAAGGCGTTCCCTGTAGAACTGCACGCACCAGCCAGTTGAGCTTTTTGGGAAAGGTGGGCTATGCATTTATACTTCAACACTCCCCTCACTTGTGGCTCCCTCAGGCCTAAACATGGACCGAAAGTGGGCTGAAATTTTCATTTTTAAATTACACCAGCCGGGTCTTGAACTCAAGACCTCTTGGCTCTGATACCTTATAGAATTGCATGCACCAGCCAATTCAAGCTAATGGGAAAGGTGGACTATAGATTTATACTTCAACACACCCTCCCTATCTATAAGATGCTCTGGCTGCGTTGGGGAAACCTGAATCTCCATTTGGACTTCCCCGCTTCAAGATCTGAAATTCATTGGTTTGATCACCTCGCCCACTCTTAACGCTCACCAGATCCGCCAACCCTCTCGTCCTCTTACGCGACGGTGGTTGCCATGGTCAGCAGAAGCGACGAGCACTCTAGTAAGCGTCATTTCGACGACATTGCTGCTCCTGAAGACCTCCAACTCGAAGCAGACCTGCGGACAAACTCCAACATGACACAGGCTGGCGCAGGGACACATCGCCTCAACCCAGGATGTGGGTGGCTCTCACAAGGACAACCGGGATTCCCGTGAATCACATGATGGTAGTGGAAGCCTGGGAGGCGACTACCAACACCAGGGTCACAGCCAAGGCAACAAAGGGAACCATGGCAAGCGATATGACAATGCCAATCAGAACTACAACCCCAGATCTAAGAAAAGCCAATCAAAACTACAACCCCAGATCTAAGAAAAATTTCAGCAAAGGCTACTCCTCGAGCACAAGTAGAACGCCTTCTTCTAGAGCCATAAATAACTCTGAGTGTTTCCATCGTGGCCGTTTTGGTCATTTCTAAGCGGATTGTATGTTTCCACCCATCGGTTTCATATGATAAAGGGATGAGCATGCTACGATCGAGTGCCCATTTTGGGCTTCGATTCCCCAGTTGAAGATGATGGGCCATGGATACAAGGGGGTGGTTTCTTCTGAGTGGAACTAGAGGAGGAAGAAGAGGCTAACCAAGGTTCTGGAAACATTCTGGAGGCGGAGATCATGATCAAGAGTTGTAAGCTTTCATGCCAAGAAATGGTGGCGAGCTGAATAGCCTCCTAAAGGTTGAAGATTTGGATTGGCAAGAGTAGTCTAACGATTCAACCTTCTCGGTGGTGTTTCCAAACAAACAAAGCATGCGCATTTGCCTTAATAGCGGAGGCATGAATCTCCCCATTAGCAAATGCAAGGCTACCTCTGTTGAATCTGTGTTGCATGTTGTGGTCTGTTGTTCACTTCTTTGCACCTTGGTCAAATTTTGGGGCATAGCCAACTCATTGAAAAGAACATAAATCTGATGAAGGTAGCCCTACAGCTGTTAAGCAGGATTACAGTTGTAGACCACCTCTCGGTCATCAAGAAAGGTCATGTGCGCGCAGTGATCTTCTGCATCAAACCCGACCAAACTCAACTGCACCAACCGTATCGTTGGCAACAACGAAGGGTACATGATCTGCTATGAGGTGGAGGTCGACGAAAAAAGCAATCTCCCACCACCTCACCCCAAATAGGAGGGTGCAATTTCAACCATAAACACCAACGCACGAGCCCCTCGATAAGATTCCAGAAGCTTCCAAGACCCAGGCAGCTTACAAATCTCTGGCTTCAAAAGGAGCTGGAGGTAAAGATGATACGGGCTCCAAACGTGCTCCTTCTGCCGTCCTCTCCCCATCGCCACTCTCCGAGCGCATAAGGATAGCAGTGAGGAAGGTTCCCTTGTCCAAACAACTTGACTCAGTCAATGAGTATGGCTCTAATGTTCACAGTGCAGGGACAGATGCCTCCAAAGCAATTTCCAATAAGGTCCTGACCGGGCTTGAGAATGTGGTCCCTGCGCTCTCTTGCGGTACTTTCGATTCATGTATCTCGCCTAAGCAAACCTTGTCGGTGGTCGACATCTTTTCCTCGCCAAAGCTAGGGGAGGTGGTCATCTCGGCGGGCAAGGCTTTCAAGCTTCATGAAGCTGACAGAGCAGACTTGGGCTGGGAAAGCCCGACCAATTGGCCATTTTCTACTGGTGTGACGAAAGAAAGGGAGGAGAAGCTGAACGCTCTCACAAACGAGTCCCAAGTGCACGGGGCTCTAACCTCGTTGCCCAAGACCCACCCCTGGCGCCCCCACTCTCTCCTCTTTCGTCTATGTCAATGCAGACCTCGGCTCCCATGTCTGGTATGTTCCCCAGCATGCAGGAGAAGCAACAGCAAGATACATTCATGTGTCTACTTCCAAGCTTCACGAGGATCTACTGGCCTCCTTTTCTATCCCCAAAGGGCGAGTGCACGAAGACTACAGCGATGGGTCCTTGCCGCAGCATCGGGAACAAGGGAGGGAAGGTTGGCCCTTCCTCTGTACGATGGGCACAACAACTCACGGTGGAGAAGATTTGGGGAAACCAGGTAACCTCTTTCCCAATTATCTATTTTTCATGATTTCACTGAATCCTAGATTATTGCTATTACTAGGGATAGTGGGGTGATTTTTCCTGTGTATCTAAGGGGCAACAGGTTCGATAGACAGGATTAGGGCCAGAGTACTCGCTCAAGCCACGCTTGTTGATGTTGCTGCTCACAAAGCTGCTGAAGTGGCGTTAGCCACCGAGGCTAGGGAGGCCCCCATTCCTTCTCCTTTCCCCGGTGGGGATCCGGGTTCTGATCTTCTCAACCAAGGGGGCCCGAGCGCGCCCAAGGCTGAAGCTAAACCTAAGCTCAAGTCGCTTAGGAACAAGGGAGGGCGCCTTTGCAAAAGTGTTTTATAATGCAGATGGTTTTCTAGAATATTAGGGGTTTCAGCTATACCGAACGGTGGACCCAACTTGAAGAATATGTAGATAGAGAGCGCATCGATTGTTGCTCTACAGGAAATCAAATCATCTTTAACAAGCTTAAACTATCGATCTGTTAGAGAATTATGTTGGCAATGGGTGCTAGCATAAGGCCATTGGGTGGCATCTTTCTGGGGATTAACAAAGACCTGTATGAAATCCAATGGTCATCAGGTCGATTTTCTCTCAGCGCCAAGATCGAAACTACGGCTAACCAAAGTTACTGGGAACTTTGTGTGGTGTATGGGCTGGTTGATCATTCGCTTACTCCTATCCGCTTGTCATAGCAACTGGAACCACATGCAAGATCCTTGAACTTAACGGTGGTCCGGCTATAAAGAAGAAGCATAAACGATGAAGTTAGAGCATTTGGCAAGCTTTTTCTATATATCCTCTAATTGAGCGCGTCAGGTGACCAAAAATTATGGTACTTTTTGGCATATTTTAGAAGGCGGGTTTTTTGGAAACCTAATCGCAAAACCAGTAGTTTTATGGTATATACTCGTAGATCAGAGCCAGTTTTAATCTAATTAGATTTGAAGCTGACAAAATCTCAGAAAATATCTATTGCGCTTGTATCAATAGGTTTAATGATGGCATTGCCAACATGGCTTTGCATAAGATCCGTAGGATGGGTGCAAGATAAACATGGGCCAACCTCAGCTAGCTCCGGTTACATCAGTATTAGACAAGGTTTTCGTCTGCACTGATTGGGAAAAACAGTGTTCCTCCACTTCTTGGCTTAAGGTTGAAACTAGGATTGGATCTAAACACACACCTTTGTTCTTCTCTTCCAGGGAAGATTCCCCTAGGCCACCCCCTAGATTCTTCTTTGAACTGGGTTGGTTCGAACATGGGGAGTTTTCCGATCAGCTCAAGGCCAAATGGGAGGCCTGGTCTAATGCAACCACCATCCACCGTGGTTCTCTGTATAGCTGGCAAGGTTTCTCGACAAGTTCCGTCAGTTTCTGCGCGGTTTGGGTGCCGATAGAAGCGGAAACACGCGCCTCCTCAAAGCCGACACCCTTGATGAGATTATTTGGCTTGACGGGCAAGCAGACACAGTTGGCCTTGGCGAAGCGGGCTGGCAACACAAATACGTTCCAGAGAGCACCATTATCAAACTACACAAGGAAAAAGAGATATACTGGCATCGTCGGGGCTTAAAGGGGACATGGACACTACCTTGGCAAGGCTAGCTGGCAGCGCAGATACGTTCCAGAGAGCACCATTATCAAACCACCCAAAGGAAAAAGAGAACTACTGGCATCGCCGGGGGGAGGGGGGTCTAAAATGGATGCCTAAAGGGGATGTGAACACTGGGTAATTTCATGTCATCGCTAATGGCCATAAACGTAAAGCTTTGGTCCCGCGCCTACAAGGCGAGATCTCCTCATCTAAAGATCTAGAGCAACACATTTACTCCTTTTTACAAGGAGCTTATCGGGATTGAGGGGTGTAAAAGGGCGGGGTTCTGCCCACAATTTTGGTTAGGAGACGAGGTGGTCTAGTAAACAACGAGGAGTTGATCTTGGCTTTTACGGGCGAAGAAATTAGGACTACACTTAATTCCATGAAGACTAGCACAACACCAAGGCCGGATGGCTTTCCAGTCGCCTTCTTCAAGAGTTGTTGGCCTTTTATTAAGCCTATTGTAGCTGACATTATCAATGGCTTTTCCCTGGGTACGATTGATTTCAAGACTCAACTTCTCCATCCTAGCTCTCATCTCGCGCTCATAGGCTTACTCAGTTCCGCCACATAGTTCTGATCAACGTCATCTTCAAACTAGTAGCTAAGGTCTATTCGAGAAGGTTGGGCCCTGTAGTGGCCAAGATCGCTGATTTTAGCCAGATGACCTTCCTTAAGGGAAGGCACATTCTAGAGGGGATCCTCTGCTTCCACAAGGTCGTCCACGAGATCAAATGCAAGAAAAAGAAAGTCATCGTCCTAAAACTCGACTTCGAGAAGGCATACAACCGGGTCAACTGGTCCTCAAGGAGGTTCTCCTCTGCAAGGGTTTCCATGCAGGGTTTATCCACCGAATCATGGAGCTGGTCTTGGGTGGCAAACCTCCATTGTATCAACCGCACTACCGGGCCTTTCATCCATAATAAACAAGGCATTAGGCAAGGCGATCCAATCTCTCTCCTTTGGTTCAACCTCGCAGTGGACGCACTCTGTACCATGCTATCCGAAGCCAGGGAGGTTGGCCACCTTACGGGCGTAGTGGCTCATCTGATCCCCAGCGGTATCTCTCATCTCCAGTACACGGACGGCACCCTGCTTTTGTTTGAACCAGATCAAAGTAGCATGGCCAGGATCAGAACGCTTCCTATTTTCTTTGAGGCAATGTCGGGGCTCAAAATCAATTACACTAAAAGCAATGTGGTAACCATGGGAATATCACCCGACGAGGGTCTTCGAGCGGTCAAGCTACTTGACTATAAACTTGTGGATTTCCCCATGGTGTACTTGGGTCTAACTGCTTCCGAACAAGCCCTTGCCAGCGCCGACTATGACCCTACGGTAGGAAAAGTAGGTTATAGGGTAGAACCGTGGCAAGGTAAGCTTATGTCATTAGGCGCAAGACTCGCCCTCACTAACGCTTGTCACTTGGCTATTCCTTTTTATGCAATGGGGTTTGTTCCTTCTCGACGACGGGGTTCACAAGCAACTTGAGACTATTAGATCTCGCTTCTTCTGGGAAGCAGATGGGCTTAAGAGGAAATATCACATGGTTCGTTGGGAGGACCTTTGTACACCTAAAAATCAAGGGGTCTTGGCATATAACATACTCAAAAAAATGAACTTAGCCTTGATTACCAAATGGATCTAGAAGATCTCTCGACATCACTCTTCCCTATGGGCTAAGATCCTCAAGATCTCTCTACATCCCGATTCCCCTTGTTCAATGTCACTGCTCTTGTCCATTCCTGGATGGTCGTGGACGAAGCAAGAGGTTGATCATCGCATGACTATTGTACCTACTATTTTCATGTATCCATATTCAGCATAAAAGTTACCTCTTGCTTGCTCTTCAGTTTCTTCTATGCAAACTACTTAATTCCTGCATGCTCTGCTTGAATTATTGATTCATTCATCTCCAATTCTCTCCTTTCATCTTCATCTACAGGATAGCAGCTAGACCCCTGCTACTACTACTCGAAAACTACCACTAGTATGCAAGCATGACAGCCCCTGTGGCCAGCAACCACCTTCAGGCAACAACAAACACTTTGGCCATCCGGGGCCATCTACGAGGGCGAGTACTCTTTTTTGGTTCATTAAATACCAAGGGACCTACGTCGCCAGGCCCATAAGCTATTAATCATCCTACAAGGGGCAGTGGAAATTGGACCGCAAGCACGGCCAAGGTCTTCAGACCTACGCAATCGAGACACCTTCAAGGGCTCCTTGGTGCAGGGCCATATGGAGGACCACGGCAGGTTCACGTGGGTAAATGGGAACACCTATGTCGACACCACAAGGAACGACACCATGTCCGGCAAAGGGGTGCTGGAATGGAGCACAGGGGACCTGTTTCAGGGGAATTGGCTCGACGACGCATGTATGGGTATGACTTGTACACGTGGGAGGACAATGGGTACTACCTTGGGACATGGACCAGGGGGTTCAAGGTTGGGAAGGGCACGTTCGACCCTAAACGCTGCAGGTTCCAGCTCTACATTAATGATCCAAGGAACAAGGGTGTGCTACCCGAGATCTCAAGAAATGTCCTTCAACAGCACTCCTCTTCTTCCTTCGACACGATCAAGAGCATGATGCTGCAGGTGCCAAGTTGTCCTGAAGAAACTTTAACTTTGATCGAACTCCAACAAAGAAGTCGTTTTTGCAAAGGTCAGAGTGGCCATCGAGAAGATCATCGGCATTCATGAGCCGAGTTCATGTTCTAAAACACAAGGGCCTAATGAAAATATGACTGGTTCAGCCTCCCAATACTCAAAAGGGAGTACGCGCATGGTGTTCTGATCAGCGCGGTCGTATTGAACAAGAGTTGCCAGGATTAATCCAAGAAATTGAGACGTCGGCAGAGCAGGGCGGCCAAGGATGTCAAAAGGTCTGGGGAGATGATACTTAAAGGGCACAGGAGCTATTATCTGATGCTTTGTCTGCAGCTTGGAACCAGGTAATGCATATCACAAGGCAACTGCCTAAATCCAAATTTTCAACACCTTCCTTCTCTACATTGTTAGTTCTAGTTGCCCCATTGTACTTCTATGGAATGTTCTGGTATTAGTACATATATTGTCCATTGCCTTTATTTATTTTAACCCATATGCAGAATAGAGGATTGTAACATGTATGACTGGGATGACTGAATTTGTTGTCAAATTGGATAGGCTTCAAATCCAGCTATGGTTGAACATGCCGGTGAGAGCAAAGAAAGAAGAAAAACAAGAAGATGGCGGCAAACTGCTCCGTCAGGTGTATGATGTGGTGCCATGCACCGATCTATCATATCAATCGTGTCAGATGCAAATGCAAGTGAGCACTCATCGCCTTGCCTATAAATTGTATCGACACCAATCTCAAGTTGAGCATAAGACCAAAGCATAGTCATAACGGCCAGCACCATGAAGCAGGCTCTAGCTCTCGCTGCTCTCTTGATCCTGCTCACCAACACCAACCTCATTACCCTCGCAAGAGGCCCGATCGCTGTAACCGGCATTGGCGCTGGAGGAGGCTACGGTGGTGGTGGTGGTGGTGGAGATGGAGAAGGCAGTGGAAGCGCCGGTTACAGTTATGGCTATGGTGGCGGTTATGGCTTTGGCGGCGGCATTGGTGGTGGACATGGGGCTGGTGGTGGAGGTAGTAGCGTATGGGCTCAGGGTAAGGCTCCAATTACAGCAGACATGTTATGACCGGCGTCACTTATAGCAGGAGAAGGCCCAATGGGCGCGTTTACTTAGGGGCTTAGCCCAACTTATCTTATTTTTATTAGCAGCAAGGATTATATAAACAGTTGTAAGGCTACCTTTTGAAATTAAGCAATAAGTCATAACTATTGCCCGGCTCCCCTTAGGAGCCGGAAACCCTAAACCCTAGCCGCCTCTCTCACCATCGCCGCCGCCTCCTCGCGCGATCACGGCGCCGTCGCGCCGCCGGCCGCGCCCAACCCCTCGCCAACCATCCTTCCACCCCTACAACCTATAGTCTAGGACCGGTAGGACCCTAGCTCCCACCAATTTGGTATCAGGTAGCTCTGGTTCGATCATGTCTACGCCGCAGCCCACCCCGTCCCTCCCGCTGCCGACGACCTCGTCGCCCCTGGTGGCCACCACGGTCGTGGCCCCGCTCCTACCCACGCCAGGCTCCACCGTCGCGCCCGCCACCGCCTTCCTCACACCGGAGAGGTGTCCAGGGCGCTGCGGGATCTCACCCAGGCGGTGACTGGGATCCGACTGCTACTGGCCGGTCCTATGGGCCGCAACCGAACGGGCCGCCCGTCGCCGCCACCGCGCCGCCGCCCTTGGCGGCCTCCGCCACGTCCAGCTCCAGGCCGGCCCTTACCGCGCCGGCAGGGGTCCCGATACACCAAGTCAGATTTCCATCCTCGCTGTCACCGTTGCCGGCCTGGTTGGCCGGGTCGTCGCAGTCGGTGTACACGATGGCTTCGGGGCCGCCGCACGTCTAGTCGCCACTGGCGCCTCCCTGCAGTACGGCGGGCCCTCCAGCTCCGTCAGCCCTTACGCCGGCCTTGACGGCCCTCCGTTCCACGACGGGGGGGGGGGGGGGGGGGGGATGACCACCGACCCGGCGCCGTCCCCCTCGCCGCTCCGCACCAACGAGCCGTACCCCATGGCGGCCATAACCACACGCCGCCACGCTTCGCCAAGCTCGACTTCACCACCTACGACGGCACCGAGGACCCCCTGAGCTGGCTTAATCAATGTGACCAGTTTTTCCGGGGGCAACGCACGCTCGCGTCGGACCGCACCTAGCTCGCTACGTATCACCTCCAAGGCGCCGCACGGACTTGGTATTACGCTCTCGAGCAGGACGAGTGTGGCATGCCCCCATGGGAGCGTTTTCGCGAGCTCTGCCTCCTACGGTTCGGGCCGCCGATACGCGGGAGCCGGCTGGCGGAGCTGGGCCGCCTACCCTTCACCTTCACGGTGCAGGACTTCGCCGACCGCTTCCAGGCCCTGGCATGCCACGCACCTAGCGTGACGGCTCGTCAGTGGGCCGAGCTCTTCGTGGGCGGTCTGCCGGATCATATCCGCGTGGACGTGGAGCTGCGGGGACCTCAGGACCTCCAGACGGCCATGTATTATGCCCGCGCCTTCGAGCGTCGCGCGCAGGCCTTGCAGCAGGCGTCGCCGCCTCGAGGCGCCCGACAGCCCGCCAGGCCATGCCCGACACCACCCGTGCCGGGGCGTCCGCCTCCGGCCTCTGCAATGACCACCACTCCAGCCGCGACACGGCCCTTCCGCCGGCTCACCCCGGCAGAGCAGCTCGAGCGTCGTCGCCAGGGGCTATGCTATAATTGCGACGAGCCTTACGTGTCGGGCCACGTCTGCCCGTGGCTCTTCTACTTGGAGGCGGCCGACTACATCGAGGAGGACACCGTCGCCGATGGGCTCGGCGACTTGCCCATCCAAGTTGCTGCGGAGGTCGCGACAATGCCCGCTCTGACGATGGCTCTCGCGGTCTCCCTCCATGCCCTCGCGGGTATACGAGCGGAGCATACTATGCTTCTGCCGATGATGATCCACGGCGAGCACCTCGTGGCCCTCCTGGATACGAGCTCCACCCATAACTTCCTGCCCGAGTCGACCATGCACCGCTTGGCGCTTCAGCCGACGGGCAAGGAACAGCTCCAGGTCACCGTGGCCAACGGCGACCGCCGATGTCATGGGATTGCGCGGAATGTCCCCATCACCATCGGCGACGAGCACTTCACCATCACGTGCGCCGGCATCGACTTCGGCTGCTTCGACTTCATCCTCGGCGTCAACTTCTGCGGACGCTGGGTCCCATCGACATCGACGCCATGACAATGACCTTCTGGCGCCTGGGCCACCGCGTCCGGTGGGAGGGCGTGGGTGGCGCCTCACAGGCGACGTCGCATCTATAGCTGACAGCGACTGCTGCAGGGCCCGAGCACCCCCTGTTGGACCATCTCTTGCAGTAGCACCGCGACCTCTTTGACAAGCCCCAGGGCCTTCCGCCAGCCCGGGCGTACGACCACCGCATTCACTTACTGCCGGGCACAGCTCCTATTGCGGTGCGCCCCTACCGCTACCCCCAGCTACAGAAGGACGAGCTGGAGCGGCAGTGCGCGGTCATGCTCGCCTTGGGCATCATCCGGATCTCTACCTCGCCGATTTCGGCGCCGGTCCTCCTCGTCCGCAAGGCTGACGCCACGTGGCGTTTCTGCATCGACTACCGTGCTCTTAACGCCCAGACGCTCAAGGACGAATTTCCCATTCTGGACGTCGATGAGCTCCTGGACGAGCTACATGGGGCACGCTTCTTCACCAAGCTCGACCTCCGTTCAGGCTACCACCAGGTGCGGATGCACCCGAACGATGTCGCCAAGACGACGTTTCGGACTCATCACGGCCAATTCGAGTTCTTGGTGATGCCTTTTGGTCTCTCCAACGCCCCGGCGACCTTTCAGGCCTTGATGAACGATGTTCTCCGCCCCTACTTACGCCGGTTTGTGCTCATTTTCTTTGATGACATTCTTATCTACAGTGCCTCGTGGGCAGAGCACCTTCAGAACATCACCATCGTCTTCAACGAGCTTCGAGCCCACCATCTTCACCTTAAGCGCTCGAAGTGCTCGTTTGGCACGCCTTCGGTCGCTTACCTCGGCCACGTCATCTCGGTCAAGGGTGTCGCTATGGATGCCGACAAGGTGGCGGCTGTCGCGGCCTGGCCGTCGGCACACTCGCCGCGGGCCCTACGAGGCTTCCTGGGCCTCGCGGGGTACTACCGGAAATTCATCCGGGAGTTTGGCCTCATCGCGTCCCCGCTCATGCGACTGTTGCGCCGCGACGCCTTCGCGTGGGATGCTGAGGCGACCGAGGCGTTCGAGAGCCTCAAGCGGGCCCTCACTACGGGCCCGGTCCTCCAGATGCCCGACTTCAACAAGCCGTTCATGGTGGACTACGACGCCTCGGGCATGGGGTTTGGCGCCGTCCTTCATCAGGGCGACGGGCCACTTGCATTCTTCAGCAGGCCCTTCGCCGCGCGCCATCATAAGCTCGCGGCCTATGAGAGGGAGCTCATTGACTTGGTGTAGGCCGTGCGCCACTGGCGGCCATATCTCTAGGGAAGGCCGTTCCGTCACGGATCACTACAGCCTCAAGTTCTTATTGGACCAGAGGCTCTCCACCATGCCGCAACATCAGTGGATCAGCAAGCTCTTTGCCTTCGACTTCACTGTCGAGTATCGCTCGGGCCGCCTCAACACCGTGGCTGATGCCCTGTCCCGCCGCGACACCGACTCCGACTCAGACGCCGTCGACCCCGTGGGGGCGGCCCTCTGCATCTGCTCGGGGCTCTCCTTCGCCCTCATTGACGACATCCGCAGGGCCACCGCGGACGCTCCGAACGCTCAGCTCCTTCGGCAGCGCCTCGACGCTGGTGACTTGGAGGAGCCATGGCGTTTGGCAGATGGCTTGCTCCTGCATGGGCGCCGGCTTTTCGTGCCGGATCATGGCGACCTCCGTCACCAGGTTCTGCTGCTAGCACACTCACCGGCCACGAGGGCGTGCAGAAGACCCTTCACCGTCTCTGCGCTGATTTCTACATCCCCGGCGACCGGGCCCTGGTACGAGATTGGGTGCGGTCTTGCCTGACGTGCCAGCGCAACAAGACGAAGACACTGCGACCGGCCGGGCTGCTCCAGCCCCTGGAGGTTCCCTCTCAAGTTTGGGCCGACATCTCCATGAACTTCATCGAGGGCCTTCCCAAGGTGGGCGGCAAGTCCGTCATCCTTACTGTGGTCAACCGCTTCTCCAAGTATGCGCACCTCATCGCGCTCGGCCATCCCTACACTGCCGCCTCCGTGGCGCGTGCCTTCTTCGACAGCATCATCCGCCTCCATGGGTTCCCCTCTTTGATCGTCAGCGACCGGGACCCGGTGTTCACTCGGCATGTCTGGTGCGATCTCTTCTGCATGGCGGGCGTGAAGCTGCGCCTGAGTACGGCCTTCCATCCTCAGACGGATGGTCAATCGGAGGTGGTCAACAAGGTGATTGCCATGTATTTGCGTTGTGTTACAGGTGATCGTCCCCGTGCTTGGGTGGACTGGCTCGCGTGGGCGGAGTACTGCTACAACACTTCATACCACTCCGCCCTGCGCGCCACACCTTTTGAGGTGGTCTATGGCCGACCGCACCCGCCCATCCTACCGGTTGACCCCGAGACGGCTAGGACGGAGGCGGCTGGCGACCTTCTTCGCAACAGAGATGAGATGCTTGCGGAGGTGCGCCAACGACTTCTCCAGGCCCAGCAGTTGTCCAAGCACTACTACGACGCCCACCACCGCAAGGCAAAGTTTGCTGTGGGCGACTGGGTATGGCTGCACCTCCTTCACCGCTCTATGCAGTCCCTCGACCCACGCGCGAAGCGCAAGCTGGGCCCTCGCTACACGAGGCCATTTTTCGTGCTGGAACGCATCGGAAAGGTGGCCTACCGCCTTCAGCTTCCGGTCGGTGCCCGCGTCCATGATGTCTTCCATGTGGAGTTGCTGAAGCCCTTCCACGGGGAACCGTCGACGACCACGTCGGTGCTTCCTCCGACCTCCGACGGGCGCCTTCTTCAAGGACCGGCGAAGGTGTTGCAGGTCCAGCAGCGTCGCGGGGTGTGGCACTTGTTGATCCAGTGGTAAGGCCTTCCGGAGGAGGACGCCACTTGGGAGCAACTTGACGAGTTCCGCCAACAATTTCCAAACTTCCAGCTCGAGGACGAGTTGGTTCCGCAAGCGGGGAGAGATGTTATGACCGGCGTCACTTATAGCCGGAGAAGGCCCAATGGGCGCGTTTTGTTAGGGGCTTAGCCCAACTTATCTTATTTTTGTTAGCAGCAAGGACTATATAAACAATTGTAAGGCTACCTTTTGGAATTAAGCAATAAGACATAACTATTGCCCGGCTCCCCTTAGGAGCCGAAAACCCTAAACCCTAGCCGCCTCTCTCACCGCCGCCGCCTCCTCGTGCGATCACAGCGTCGTCGCGCCGCCGGCCGTGCCCAACCCCTCGCCAACCATCCTTCCACCCCTACAACCTACGGTCTAGGACCGGTAGGACCCTAGCTCCTACCAAGACCGCAGTGGTTATGGCTCCCGTTACGATTTTAGTGGTCAAGGTGGTGGAGGAAGTAGTGGAGGTAGCAGTGGATTCGGCTATGGTTGTGGTGGTGACTATGGATCTGAGTATGGAGAAGGCTATGGGTCAGGTGGTGGCATGAAAGATGGCGGTGTAGGAGGTGGCGGCCGTGGTGGTTTTGGGCATGGAAGCGTTGAAGGCTATGGTTATGGCAGTGGACGTGGCTATGGCGGCGAGCATGGGCACTGAGCATCATCTGTAGTGGTTGTTACCACTGTTTGTAAACAAATCTATAGTAGTTGTTACCACTTTTTATAAATAGAAATTAAGCTGGTAACAGAAAGCAATAAACATGGTGACTCGCTTGTGTAGATCAGCCATCCTAACATGCATGTTAATGATTGTTACCACCATACTGTATTCATAAGATGGAATATAGCTTATTCAGTTTGAATTCTGATTTCTACACTTTTTTTTTCTATCATGCATACTACTACTACATACACCAGAAAGCTTTTTCACATAGAGGATGCATGCAAGATCATGAGCATACCATCCATGTGTAAGTAGGTTACACGCCATCTCCAATCCTCAACCAACTTCACTCATTTTGCTTCAAAAATATTGGAATCCACTTTCCTCTTCAATCAAGAAAAATTTATCCATCGCAGCCGGCTGAAATCCTCTACAAGATCCTCAACATCACGAATTGCTTATGATGTCCAAGCGATCACACTTTCCTGTGATCAATTTTACAAGCATCCAACAAAGAGATTTCACAACTAAATCATCGAGGCGCAACGATTTTCAAATCATATGTAGAGTACCTCTAGCATGCACAAGCTATGAAGTCAAAGTCAACCCTTGTTGAAATCTAAATCCACTCACCACTAACCTGCACATGAAGCCATTTTCAACAATCAGAGAAGATACACAATGGCATGTCTTGACACAGGGAGAAAGCTGCAGGCATCCAATGCTCAGAAGACTACACTCTTCCCAGACTCTCACTCTAACTTAGTTTAGTAAAGGACGGGCATGAGAAAAATGGCACTAACTCTACCAAAACCATGTATATTTTGCATAAACCATATCTGTCGCACTAAACCCCAGCGCTACCAACGGCAGCACCATGTCTTATAGTTATCTGGTGATCTTATGGGTGTGTTAAGATGAAGAAATTCAAAAGAAAAAGATCAAACCACTGTAAAGTCTTCCACAACCCATACCCACAAACTAAATAAAAGGCTGGTTTCAAAACAAACCCAGACCACTAGTTAAATGCACATGAATAATAAATATATAATGAAACTCCCAGTGCCTACTTGTGAACTAAAATAAATACAAAGCAACCAGGTTGCTAGTAACAAGAGAGCGACTACAGTGGCAAGTGAAATGCTGCGTACCAATTAAGTATAAGCCCATCTGTGCAGCTTCTAATTGCCATATACAGTTGATGGACAATGTGTAGACATCATAAGAAGCCTTCAATCCCATGGATTGTGCTCCATATACAGCTTCTCATTGCCTTATACGGATTTCCATTCTCATTCATTGTGCTCCGAAGAGAGAGCTTTCAGATTTCTACTAGGCCTACATATGAAGAATGCAGATTGGTGAACTCAGCTAATTTTGGGCCTAAGAGCTCATTGTTGGAGAAAGAGGCAACAAAATTAATATTACACACACACACACACACACACACACACACATATATATATATACAAACCTTTACGCAAAAGAAGGAAATAAACATGGCAGGGTCAAGAGGTAACTACATATCACTGTATAATTTATTTTAGACATATTGTTGGATGTCACTAGACGCCTGAGTAGCATGACAGGCGACAAAGCCTAGTTCCTGAGAAGGCAACTGCAGGAGTAAGAATTTAATAATCATTATGTGGGCCAGAAATTGACGTGAAGGGTTTAATCCAAAGTTGTCTTAATACCAGAGTGAAACCCAGGCTTGCGACAGAGTGCATCTCTTCATAGTTGATTGTCCCCATAGGATTTGAAAAGTCAGTCCCCTGGATCGAAGTAGATAAATAATTGATACAACATGATCAAGACAATATAAATATTATAGGGTGGCACTTCAAAGATCACAATTCATACCATGTAAGCTTTATAGGCTGGAGCTTGGCTGCCCATTTCAGACATGATAATGTTTGGAGGAGCCTCCAAGCCCTGCATGTTGCAAATGTTAGAATGTTGATTGCACTAAAGTGGCGCTAACAATGACAGTATGAGATGAAAATATGAAAAGGCTGGAATCTGATATTCTTAGGCCTAGTACACCTAATTTTCAGTAAGTGCTTAACTATAAATTTATGATGTACATTTTAACTCACGGGATGCACAAAATAGTTTCATGAAACTTAATAAAAGTAGTAATGCAAACCCTAGTGATGGATGTCAATGCAAGCAGGAGAAATTATAAGATGCATGACATAAATTTATTCAACAAGTTGCTCGGCTGAGAAACGTGTGTTTTTGATAGAGTCCGATAACTTCATATAATATTGATGCATTTGGCCAATAGATGTTACACATGATGGATCCCAATTACGCAATTAGTTTAATGAACATGAGGCATACATTCACAATTTGCATGGTTAGAATGGATATCGATACCCGAACCACAACAAAGAAAATAGCAAGATTACCTGAAATAGCATTTCCAGACTTGACAAGATCATCTATCAAACCATATTGCACTGTAGGCTCTTCGGAGTGCACTTTCTGCTTCTTTGTCAGACCCTTTTCAATGCAATTTCCTGGATGGTTATTAATTTTCTGGCCTTTCTTCTTTACTGTGTTTGCTGCTGCGCTGCTTGATTTGTCCAGAACATTCTCTAATTCAGTGCCATTCGTGATAGAAGACAAGGCCATCTTAAGATTCTGAACATCAGGCTGTGTCACAGGTGCTCTAATGCCGGCGGATGTCGTCAATGAGGGCGAAGGAGGGCCCCGAACGGATGCAGAGGGCCGCCCCCGCGGGGGAGATGGCGTCCGAGTCAGGGTCGGGGTCGCGGCGGGACAGGGCATCGGCCACGTTGTTGAGGCGACTCGGGCGATACTCGACAGTGAAGTCGAAGCCAAAGAGTTTGCTGATCAACTGATGCTGCGGCACGGTGGAGAGCCTCTGGTCCAATAAGAACTTGAGGCTGTAGTGATCCATGTGGATACGGAACGGCCTCCCCCAGAGATACGACCACTAGTGGCGCACGCCCTGCACCAAGCCAATGAGCTCCATCTGATAGGCCGTGAGCTTATGATGGCGCACGGCGAAGGGCCTGCTGAAGAACGCAAGCGGCCCGTCACCCTGATGAAGGACGGCGCCAGACCCCACGCCTGAGGCGTCGCAGTCCACCATGAACGGCTTGTCGAAGTCGGGCATCTGGAGGACCGGACCCTTAGTGAGAGCCCGCTTGAGGCCCTCGAACGCCTCGGTCGCCTCAGCATCCCAGGCGAAGGCGTCGCGGCGCAACAGGCGCGTGAGCGGGGATGCGATGAGGCCAAACTCCCAGATGAATTTTCGGTAGTACCCCGCGAGGCCCAGGAAGCCTCGTAGTGCCCGCGGCGAGTGCGGCATCGGCCAGGACACGACAACCGCCACCTTGTCGGCATCCATAGCGACACCCTCGGCCAAGATGACGTGGCCGAGGTAGGCGACCGAAGGCGTGCCGAACGAGCACTTCGAGCGCTTAAGGTGAAGATGGCGCGCTCGAAGCTCGTTGAAGACGATGGCGACGTGCTGAAGGTGCTCCGCCCACGAGGCACTGTAGATAAGAATGTCATCAAAGAAAATGAGCACAAACCGGCGCAAGTAGGGGCAGAGAACATCGTTCATCAAGGCCTAAAAGGTCGCCGGGGCGTTGGAGAGACCAAAAGGCATCACCAAAAACTCGAAGTGGCCGTAATGAGTCCGAAACGCCGTCTTCGCGACATCGTCCGGGTGCATCCGTACCTGGTGGTAGCCTGAACGGAGGTCGAGCTTGGTGAAGATGCGTGCCCCATGTAGCTCGTCCAGGAGCTCGTCGACGACCGGAATGGGAAATTTATCCTTGTGCGTCTGGGCATTAAGAGCACGGTAGTCGATGCAGAAACGCCAAGGCGGATGAGGACCGGCGCCGAAAATGACGAGGTAGAGATCCAGATGATGCCCAAGGCGAGCATGACCGCGCACTGTCGCTCCAGCTTGTCCTTCTACAGCTGGGGGTAGCGGTAAGGGCGCACCGCAACAGGGGTTGTGCCCGGCAAGAGGTGAATGTGGTGG
Organism: Triticum urartu; assembly: GCF_003073215.2. NCBI lineage: Eukaryota > Viridiplantae > Streptophyta > Magnoliopsida > Poales > Poaceae > Triticum > Triticum urartu. The sequence goes on along the minus strand of NC_053024.1, from coordinate 697,343,813 downwards.
TCGTACGCCCGAGCTGGCGGAAGGCCCTGGGGCTCATCGAAGAGGCCGTGGTGCTGCTGCAAGACATGATCCAACAGGGGGTGCTCGGGGCCTGCAGCAGTCGCCGTCAGCTGCAGATGCGGCATCGCTAGGGAGGCGCCAACCACGCCCTCCCACCGAACGCGGTGACCCAGGCGCCAGAAGGTCATCGTCATGGCGTCGAAGTCCCAAAGGATGGGACCCAGGGTCCGCAAGAAGTCGACACCGAGGATGAAGTCGAAGCAGCCCAAGTCGATGTCGGCGCACGTGATGGTGTAGTGCTCGTCGCCGATGGTGATGGAACGTTCCACGCGATCCCATGATATCTGAGGCGGTTGCCGTTAGCCACCGTGACCCGGAGCTACTCCCCGCCTGTCGGCTGTAGCGCCAAGCGGCGCATGGTCGACTCGGGCAGGAAGTTATGCGTGGAGCCCGTATCCAGGAGGGCCATGAGACGCTCGCCGTGGATCATCACCGGCAGGAGCATCGTCTGCTCCACTCGTATACCCGCGAGGGCCTGGAGGGACACCATGAGAGCCGTCGCCGGAGCGGGCGCCTGTGCGACCTCCGCAGCAACTGGGGCAGGCAAGTCGCCGAGACCGGCGGCGGTGGTGTCCTCCTCGATGTAGTCGGCCGCCTCCAAGTAGAAGAGCCGCGGGCAGACGTGGCTCGGCACATAAGGCTCGTCGCAATTATAGCAGAGCCCCTGGCGACGGTGCTCGAGCTACTCGGCCGGGGTGAGCCGGCGGAAGGGCCACGTCGCGGCCGAAGTGGTGGTCGCCATAGATGCCGGAGGCGGACTGTCAGGCGCCCTGAGACGGCGACGCCTGCTGCAATGCCTGCGCGCGACGCTCGAAGGCGCGGGCATAATACATGGCCGTCTGGAGGTCCTGAGGTCCCCGTAGCTCCACGTCCACGCGGATATGATTCGGCTACCGCCGACGAAGAGCTCGGCCCGCTGGCAAGCCGTCACGCGGGCGCGTGGCACGCCAGGGCCTGGAAGCGATTGGCGAAGTCCCGCACCGTGGAGGTGAAGGGTAGGCGGCCCAGCTTCGCCAGCCAGCTCCCGCGTATCGGCGGCCCGAAACGGAGGCAGAGCTCGCGAAAGCGCTCCCATGAAGGCATGCCGCCCTCGTCCTGCTCGAGAGCGTAATACCAAGTCTGTGCAGCGCCTCGGAGGTGATATGAAGCGAGCCAGGTGCGGTCCGACGCAAGCGTGCGTTGCCCCCGGAAGAACTGGTCACACTAATTAAGCTTAGGGGGTCCTCGGTGCCATCGTAGGTGGCGAAGTCAAGCTTGGCGAAGCACGGCGGTGTGTGATTTTGGCCGCTGTGGGGGTACGTCTCGTCAGCGCGGAGTAGCGAGGGGGGCGGCGCCGGGTCGATGGCCATGCGGTCCCCCCGTGGAACAGCGGCCCGTCGAGGCCGGCGTAAGAGCCGGTGGAGCTGGAGGACCCTCCGTACTGCAGGGGTGGCGCCGGCGGCGACTGGACATACGACGGCTCCGAGGCCATTGTGTAGACCGGCTGCGATGACCCAGCCAACAAGGCCGGTAATTGTGACGGCGAGGGCGGGAACCTGACCTAGTGGATCGGGACCCCCGCCGGCGCGGTAAGGGTCGGCCCGGAGCTGACAGATGGGGGCGGCGACAGCTGCAGCGGCCCGACGGACACGAGGGAGGCCACCAGGGGCGGCGGCTGCCACGACAGCCACGGCGACGCGGTGGCGGCGATGGGCGGGGCGGCCTATAGGACCCGGCCAGGAACACGCGAATCCCCTGGACCACCTGGGTGAGGTCCCGCAGCGCCCCGGACACCTCCGGGGTGACGACGAAGGAACCTGACACGGGCAGGAGCAGGGCGACGGCTGTGGTGGTCACCGGAGGCGACGAGGTGGCCGACAGTGGGGGAGACGGGGTGGGCTGCGGCGTAGACATGATCGAACCAGAGCTACCTGATACCAGATTGATAGGAGCTAGGGTCCTACCGGGTCTCGACCGTAGGTTGTAGGGGTGAGAGGTGGGTTAGCGAGAGGTTGGGCGTGGCCGGCGGCGCGTCGGCTCCGTGATCGCGCGGGAGGAAGAGGCGGCGATGGTGAGAGGCAGCTAGGGTTTAGGGTTCCGGCTCCTAAGGGGAGCCGGGCAATAGTTATGACTTATTGCTTAATTCCAAAAGGTAGCCTTACATCTGTTTATATAATCCTTGCTGCTAATAAAAATAAGATAAGTTGGGCTAGGCCCCTAACTAGACACGCCCAATGGGCCTCCTTCGGCTATAAGTGACGCCGGTCATAACAGCCTCGAAGGCTGGCTGTCCGTGATGCTCGGCGCCGCTCGAAACAGCTGATCATTCATCTTCAGCTGCGCGTTTGCCGTGCGGTTTTGGCGGCGCCTGGGACTCTCCACGGGCAGCGCCACGGTCAACAACGTCCACCTCTTCAACATTACGCCAGCGATGCCGCCTCACCTGACACCTTCTTACTCCTTTGCTGTTGGCATCTCTGGTAACGCCGGAATGCCGTGGTCTTTAGTGAAGCTATGCCATCTCTCGCTGCGACCACGAAGAACTGCCGCGATGACATGGTGCTATGGAGGTCAAGGTTTAGGGTCGACTACCAGAGCCACGTAGACTTGTGGCTCCGCGCACTTGTGGTGCTGCGTTAGTTCCTGTGTAACTAGTCTTACCCCCCCCCCCTTTGAGCCGCTTGTAACTGCCCCAGTCTGTAAAAATGATCCTGGGCATTTGGCCCTTTTTTATAAGAAATTCAGGTGGGGTACCCCTCCCCTCGTTGAAAATTCAGAAAAAAAATGTTCATATAAAGTTTTCCAGTAATACTTATTAGAAAAAGTTATTAGTTGGAAAAAGAGTATCAGAGTGGGATGATAACAACAGTTGCTTCCTGAATACCAATGAAAACAGTTGCTTCCCAGATACTGATTTCCTTGGTGTTGGCTGAATTTTGATGAGGATACTTTGTTGCTGCAGCTAATTACCTCACATTGACTATGACTTCTCGAAAACAGAATTCACAATTGATGTAATACCATGCGAAGGGATACTATGTGCTGGTTCTAATTCTTCTGATCAGATAAACGGCGAAGTTTAGGTACTAACCTAACCCTGCTGTCTGCTTGCAGACTTCTCGATTGACAAGATCAGCAGTGACCTAAGGTGGCCTTATTATCAACTCCAGAGTACATCACTTAGAAAACTCAACATCATTATGTTGCCCAGTAGGTTTCAGACCACAGCAAGAGGTCGGCAAAGCTATCAGGTTTACGGTTTACCCCAAACGAAGTTCATAGGCTAACAGTTCTTTATCCATCAAAATCTCAAAAGATATCAGAATTTATACACCATTTCATCCCTCTGCAAGAGCTAAACTGTAAAAAACAGAGTATGGAAAAATAAATGCACCTTATCTGCAGCCATGACAATAGATGCAACATTACTCCGGTCAAAATTCTGGAGCCCTGAGAAGATCTGCAGATGCAAATGTTCAATCACTATCAGAGTCCATCATATCAAAGCAATGGAAATTTAATTACTCTACGCTTCAACCCAGAGATGACTTCAAGACTTGCACTGTCCATCCAGAAATTTAATTACTCTACGCTTCAACCCAGAAATTTAATTACTCTACGCTTCAACCCAGAGATGACTTCAAGACTTTGAAGAGAAATCACTTCTATCAAAACTAACGACAGATATAACACACTACTACATCTATCATCAGAGTCCAGCAGGGACAGTCCATCAAAGTAATGGAAATTTTATTACCCTACGCTTCAGTACATCCCTTATTAATCTTGATCCCTTACGCTCCTCCTGGAAAGATAAACATATGACTTAGTTATCTCATATGCAGAGCTTCGGTTCAAGTATGATACATGTAAAAAAGATAGACATTAATCCATCAATCATACCCGTAGACCATGGCTGGAATAAGGTCTCGCCCGGTCGTAGCTTGGATAATAGATCAAATGATTCCTGCACAAATGCCAACCCTCAGAGCCAATACCACTCATAACTTGGATGTATCATTGGTTACACAATCAACAGGCCAACCCTCAAACAACTGTTTCTGTCATTACTTCACAGCAAGAATGAAGAAGCCAAGGGAACTTAAATGGAAATAGCCATTGCTAACATGAAGAACCAGAAAAATGTCCTCTTCTTAGGCACTGGGCCTATTGCTCCCTGTACTGCAGATTCCAGTGTGTCTAAGGTAGCACCTGTGCACACCCTCAATACATCATGCAGAGTATTTCCAATTTCCAGGAAAATATAATCAGTGGGGCGCTTTTTATGACTCCCAGCAGGCACCTCGAAATAAAAAGATGAAACAACCTGCGAGCCATGGCAGACTGGTTCATATTTTCATATGGCACGGTAGATTGGTGTTATCAGAGAAGAGAGAGGGGGGCTTACATTTCGGCCTTTACATGAAGTGCAAGAGCACGATATGCCTAAGCCTTTAATGACTCCACGGAGTACTGGTCACTGAAATGAAAGCAGAAACAAATTCCTGATCAAAATTTACAGCAGGAGTGAAACAAAAACAGGTGATACTAACATCAGGATAAAAAAAAGGAAGTGCTACTCGCATCTCCTACAAGTTCCAATGTCATGCCTAAGCTTGGAATGTTTGAATGGATACAGAAACCATGTTCAAAGCAAAGAAACTAATGTGACATTCGAATGTGCAGTTTCATTTCATTCTTGCTAAAATGCACACATTATCTGATCCGTATTGAATTCTTAAGAACTACACCTCCGCAGACATCTTAACTTACTGACTGAATTCTTCAAAACTGATCAAAATGCATACTGAGCTAAGAACCAGCAAGGTATAGCGGGCGTGCATTACCTTCCCTTTCCTCATGTAGTTGACGGGCTGGCCCTCGAGCAAGCTGGTGGTGAGCAGCTCCCTGAGGTTCTTTGGGATATCACTCAACCCGTCCGCCTTGCTGGACTTGGAGGGCGCGGCCTTGTGGCCGGTGCTGCTCTTGCCGCAGTGGGGGAGGGCGAGTGGAGCTGCCTGACAGGTCGTTGTTGCCGTCATCCAAGGCGGCGGCCGCCTTTTGCAAGAGTGACCTGGTGAAGCAGGGCGGCAATTATGGGCTTGTTACTTCCAAATCAGTATAGACACGTCCAAATGCACATACAGGAAATGTAAAAACACAATGAATGTAAATGAGTTGTGCTGACTGCTGAGTTGTTCAGGGATATGGAGAATGAGAGCAATACAGGCAACTGCAGAGCTTGTCAATAAACAGAATTTTGAGGTGACCAGTGGTTGATAGCCACTATCAAGGATTAAAAATGTGAGATTCAGATTAAACAGTGTTCACCCAAAAGAAAGTGCATATCAGATTCAGATTCGATAGGTCGATAGGCACTGTCAAAGATTAAAAATGTGAGATTGAGATTAAACAGTGTTCACACAAAAAGGAGTGCATATCACAGTTTGCATCTATAATGTTGATTCCTTCCAAATATGCAACACATGACTGAAAGATTATTTATATTGCAAAACAGTTCTGCCATCAGTTGCATGCTGGCCATTTCCTCCAAAACATAGCAACATTCCTTGCCCACAATGCACATTAGAGACTAAATCAGACTAGCATCTACTTCCCCAAACTAGAATCATACAGTATAATGATGAACATCACAACTACACCACCCTATAAGGCAGCAACACAAAAATTCTCAACATCAGACGAGATGGCGAACCGAGAGCTTGGTGCGCACACAGACAGAGAGATCGCGAAGGGCAGTAGGGTTTGACCAATCGTCGGATGGAGAAGAGGCTCGTACCTCAGAGCCCAACGGCCGGCAACTGGGGCCGGGCGGAGTCGCAGCAGCACGGAACGCGATGTCCCGGCGAGGGAGAGCGGGGGCCGTGGGGTCGGAGCGCGGTCGAGGAGTCGGCGGCGACGCCGAGGTACGGCGCGGCGGGGGCCGTGGCGTTGTAGCGCGGTCGAGGGGTCGGTGGCGACGCCGAGGTACGGCGCGGAGGGGGTTGTGGATGAGGGGAACGAGAGAGGGGGGGCGGCGGATCTAGACGGCGCGCCCCGAAGACTGAACGGATCCGGTCCGCCGCAGCCGTCGCCGGCGGCGGCGGATCCAGACCAAACAAATCGGCGGCGGGTCCAAATCCAAATCCAAACCCAAACCCAAACAAACACACAGGAGAAGACGGAAACTAAAATCTTACGAAGTAAACCTTCATAAATCCTCAAATCAGAAACAACGCCTTCATAGTATATCCTAAGCAAAATTAAAGACTTCGAAGGTCCATACAACAATTTTCTAATCCTGAACAATGAAAAGGAAACTCCTCGACTAAATTCCAAGTCATTTCTCCTCTTTTCCTCCCGAGGACTCTAGATAGAAATTTAATGCTCTTCAACGAAAGCTCCCTGCTCTTTCTTCTTGAAATTCCCGCCTCCCGCGCGCGTCCTCAAACCTGGAGCCCTGGCCACCAATCGAGCGTACGTCCCTGCAGCAAGACAAACGTGTAGCTCAGCTCAGCGGCCTGACTATTTCCCCCCGCAAAAATAATAAACAACGTCGTCGATTGGATTAGCGTTAGTACCTTGCACAACACGGAGCACCAGAAAACGTCGTCGCCAATGTGCGCCAAGCAGTCAGCTTGAGCGCACACCCCAGCCCCTGCCCCGGCCCCGGCAGCCTCCTCCTCCCCGTGCGGCGGCGGGCGGATCTGTACCCCGACGAGCACACCCTCGGCGCCGCCCTCGATGTCGTGGGTCTGCAAACGATAGAACAAACACCTGATTAGCAAGAAAAGAAATGCCGACGATCGTCGGGGTAGAGCGCACAGAACGAACAACAAACGCCAAATTAGAACAGGAAACCGACCTGTATTCCCTCTACGATCTCTGGCGTGAGCTGGTCTGCCCGAGCAAGCACACGCCCCTCCGTCGCATGAATCTTGATGGTCCGGGCGTCGCCGTTGCCCGCGTGGTGCCACGCTGTGTGGGCCTCGCAGTAGTGCGAACTGAAGAATGCATGGCACCATGTACAGAACGTGTCCCTCGGTCTCTGCAGATTAAAGTTATAGTTCACGACGGCCTGGGCGGCCCGTCGGCCGTGTCGCTCCTGCCTGCTTGGATGGGTGCTGAGCGGCACGCGGTCCACCTGCAATCGGCCCGACAGACGTCAAGCTTCATCCCCGAACAACAAACAAGGGAATGACCAGTACCGGGCAAGCGGATTACGTACCCTGCATCTGTATGCGCAGAACCGAAACCTCTTCGGTAGCAGCGCGTCCCCGCAGTGCGGGCCCTGGCAGACGCGCCCGGCGACCGGCACGCCGACGAAGGCCGGATCACGCCGCTGAATCGGTACATAGGTCCGAGTGGCGTCGTATCGAACCTTCTTGATCCCGGACAGAGAGTAGCCGCACTTGGACCTGTTCACCTCTCCAAGCTCGAGGCAGTAGCCATAGCCCTGGTCCAAGAGGCGAACCTGCGGCCAAAGAAGTGTTCTTGAATGGTGAGAGAACAAAGTTCCAAGGAAGATCGTGCGTTCGGAGAAGAGAGATTGGGTTGGGACGAGGGGACGCACCTGCGGAAATCCAGACGCCTCGTCAGGGAGTTGTGGATGATGCCGTCGGGTGTGGTCGATGCAGCAGTGCCTGCAGATTGCGCGCGGGCAATGCAGGCAGAACCGATCGGCGCGGCAGGCGACGCCGAACGGCAGCTGCACCAACCGTCGGAGATAGGCGGGCGGGTGGAGCTCGGGCGCGGCCATATGCGCTTCTTTCTTGGAGCTTGCTGGTGGGAGGGGGCAGGCTCTCTCTTTCTTTGGTTCTTGGAGCTTCTGGCTCGGGGAACAGGGGAGGGAGGAGGAGGAGCGGGGCGAGGCGAGGGGAGGAAGGAGGTGGGATCGGGCGCGCGGGCCCCTACTTAAAAGGGAAGTAGCCGTCGCAATGGACGGTGTGTGATCCCCTATCGGTGCCATCCGACGGACACAGGCGCGCGCGATTTCGTTGTTCCCTCAAGCCGTGGCTTCCAAGGTCGGTGCCGGGCGGGCGTCGCCAAGAACCCGGAAGGAAAGTGAAAGTAATTAAATCTTGAACGGGAGGGAACTGAAAGGAGAAAAGAGGATGGCAGACCAGGCCGCCCCATCTTCAGATAATGATACAGCTGCTATGCAGGGAAAAAAATTCCTAATTTGAGAATGCAATTATTCCATTTTTTTCAGACTCCTCTTTTTTCATTACTATAGTAGGACCGCATTTTTGCTGTTGTTGGTGTAACTAAACAACCCTTCATACACACTAGTACTCTGTAGCAATTCAGCATGGAAAGTCTTGGATTATTCCAAGGGCATCAAGCTAGTGTTCACTAAACGCTTGCTGTATGTCACATTATCAGTTGCATTCTGGGAATATATTGCTCTTGTGGTAGTTGCATTGAAATATATATGATCTTCTTTTCTGAATTATGGGCTGCGACAGGAGCTTTAATTTGCTGCAAGTGATTTGGCTTTTCTTTGACTATTGCTTGCCGTGATGAATAACACACGAAGCCCGCATGAACCAACACCCAACACATCTGAACCTTTGAGTAACAAATTCCTAGTCAGATGTGAATCTTTGTAGAATTGTTATATCTGTTTGGAATCCCTTCACCATCAAAATTGTAACTAGCAATCTGAATTTCCTGGGGCTAGTGATTAGCCCGTGCTAAATCTGCTGTGCACAGGAGAAATTCTTTACTGAACCAGTGATCAATCAATGCTGAATTAAGCTCATCTTCTGTACAGGCTAGTTAAATCACTTGTCTGAATCTTTAAAACAACTATGAGTGTTTCATAATTATGGGATGAATTGTCGCCCCTAAGAATAGTTTCATGCAAGATCCTAGGCTGATAAACATTAGAAGGATGAATTGTTTTCATAATAGTTTCCTGTAAGATCCTAATTGCTTCAAGATTGTTTCATCATATATTGAAACATGATTTGTTGTGTGTCATACCTTGATTGTTTCAATAAATATCATTATAGATTCAAGCAAGTTTCACTTGTGATTCAACTATGTTCAATAAACATATTTAAATCATACTAAATAAAATAACTCCGTGACTGTTTCGTCATAGCTTAAAACATGATTCAAGAAAGTTTCATATATTATTCAACTAAGTTTAAGAATGTTCCATCATAGATTCAACCAATGTTGAGGATATCGCTTATCGTTACCGTCCCGGTTGGCTGGGGATTATAAATTAATTGAAAATTAGACTATTAATCGATTTTATCGGTAGACTATTAATCAGCCAATTTTTTTTACAAATCCCAAGTTTTCAGCACTAAAATGTGCTATATTCAACAACAAAAAATACTGGACAGAAGTGTTACCCTGATTTCTTGCCTTTGACTCCTTGTACAATGACCAAAAAAATAGGACAACTATACATAATACATAACAAGGTCCGCAAAAGACAAATAAATATAGTTCTTGCACACACAGTGTTAGAAATAGACCCGATTTATCGGTATATTATTCCTGATAAATCGCTTGTTAGAGCGATAAATCTGTCCAACGATAAATGGTGATGATATGGCATAATCTTATCGGTTACCAACTGATCACCGATAAATCGCTGGATCGACTGATTTTTTGAACAATGGATCCAACTAAGTTTAAGAATCTTCCATCATAGATTCAACTAAGTTTAAGAAATGATTGTTGCAAACTAGTAACTTATTGAAAGATGTATACTTATCTATGAAAACATATATGTAACGATATGCAACTTCAGTAGAACATGCGTAGACTAGTTTCAAAATAGATATATGGAGAAAACACTTTGATTTCTGACTTTGGCGCAATCTCTGTGAACCGCCTTGAAAATTTAGACAACTTGGACAAAACAATTATATAACTTTAATAATTTCAGAAAGGTTTTATAAAGTTTGAAACATGTTTGGATCTCGATGAAATAATTTGGGAACATGTATCGATTCAGATGAAATAACTTCAAAACTTTCATCATAATACTGCTCTTTTGTACACTAAAGGTTTCAGTGATGTAAAGTTTTTCACAACGGTCTTGTCAATTTTATGTAGAGTTTACACCCAAGTTATACATTCATCAAGGTTCCTTCAAAGTTAGCAACAAAAGTTGTTCCTCCAAATTAAATTTTGAATGTGTTTCATAGTGGATCCATCAAAGTTATGAGGATATTTATTAGTTACATATAGGTTTCAGAAAGGTTTTATAAAGTTTGAAATGGGTATGGATCTAGATGAAAAAACTTTGAATCTTGCATGGATTATTAAGGAGTTGTTCAACTTAGAATCAATATAAACATGTATGGATCTATGATGAAACATTGTTCAAATACTATGAATCTAAGATAAAATATTATTGAAATATGTTCAATCAAATACTCTTGAAAAACAAATGGTTTGAAACATGATTTAAAGAAGGTTCATATAAGATTTAACTAACTTCAAGAATGTTTCATCATAGATTCAAACTTATTTAGAGCGTTCCTACGTACAACAATTGTTTCATCAATGTTTGACACAAGACACAAGTAAGTTTCATCTTGTACTCAAATAATTAAAGAATGTTTCATCATGTAGCACTAGTAGAAAAAGGGTCAAATGTTCAGCTCATTAGTGTCGGTTTGAATTTGAGCTGGCACTAATGTGTCCATTAGTGCCGGTTCCAATGGCTAGCCGGGCCGCTCTCATTAGTACCGGTTCTTGCCTAACTTTTAGCACCAGTTCATGCCACAAACCGGTACTAATGAGAGTGGTGGCAGAATGTTGTCAGTCTGGGGCCCCTCCAGCACCTTTAATACCGCTTCGTGCCACGAACCGATACTAAAGGTCGCCCTATACAAACCCTTCGTCCACCCGCATTTTGTTCTTACCCCTTTCACCTCTCCCTCTCCTCTATTCTTCCCTTCTTCCTCTCGAGCTCATCACAAATTTTGCCCAAAATTTGTCAAGATTTGCAGGCCCCCATCCATTCAAATGATCACAAAGGTTAGCAACTTTGTTCTTTCATCTCTCATTGCTAGATTAGCTCTTGCATTGGTTTATATAGTGATTAATTGTGGGTTTTAGTAATTTGGGAGGAATTATATGTGATAGTATTTGATTTATATGCAATTTGAGGTCAAAATAACACTTAGTTTGCATATGTAGGTGTCGTTTACTTAGTGCCTTCAAAATCTCCGTCGTAACCACCGTCGATCGCCCGCACCGTCCCGTCGCCGGCACCACATTATGGTGAGCCTCTTGTTCATGAATTTTTTTATATAAAAAATTGATGTTTGTGTGATTTGGATATATAGTTACTCGTATAATTATCTTACCCGTACGTTGTTTGTTATACATAGTGCCATGGTTTTGATATCCGTCCCCGTCGGCCCTCGCCTTGTTATGATTCAGATGTGGTATATTTTCTTTTATAACTATTTGTTGCATTTCGTGTTTATGACAAATTATGCCCATCAAGTTGACATAGATATATTTATCTATGAGGTATGTGAACCGGAAATTCCAACTGACCCTATTGTCAAGAGGTTAAATTTAGTTGAAAAAGAAAATGGGTATTTGAAAGAAAAAATGAAAAGAATTGAGGGGGAGAAGATGGAATTGGAGTTGCATGTTGCCGATGTCGTCGATGATCACAAGATTAAGATGGAGAAAATGCGCTTGAAGATTAGAAAGATTAGAAAATATGCCATTGATAGTAAGGCTTGGTATCATTATTCTGCTGGATCAATTGTTACCTTAGTTGCAATCTTGATCGCATTTGTTGTTGCATTTAAATGCTTTAGCTAGAGAGTTATTTGTTTGTTGTATTTAAGTGTTGTATGAACTTGTATTAATTTGGTCTTTTCGATGTTGTGTAATGAAGATGAGCCGACAATGGATGTACGATGACCCATGCTCTCCCGAGTTCATTAATGACATGCAAACTTTTCCGCTTGCGGCTGAGGTAAACAAGCGGGCGGATGGTTTTATGCCTTGTCCATGTGCTGGCTGTAAGAATGATCACAATTACTCTAAGTCAAGAACCATTCACATCCACCTGTTTGAGTCCGGTTTCATGCCCCACTATAATGTTTGGACCAAGCACGGAGAAAGAGGGGTTATGATGGAAGACAATGAAGAAGAAGAGGACGACGACAGCTATCCCGGCCATGGGTTCCCTGAATACGATGATACAACAATGGGAGAAAAAGCTGAGTCGGCAATGCGGTAAGAAGTTGAAGAAGAGGCATCACATGAGCCCGCTGATGATCTAGGTCGGCCCATTGCCGATGCAAAGAGAAACTGCGCAAGTGATTTGGAGAAGAAGAAGTTGCAGTGCATGTTAGAAGATTGCAAGAAATTGTTGTACCCGAATTGCGAAGCTGACAAAAAAAGTTGGGCACCATACTGGAATTGCTGCAATGGAAGGCAGAGAATGGTGTATCTGACAAGGGATTGGGAAAGTTGCTGGTAATGATAAAGAATATGCTTCCAAAGGACAATGAATTGCCCAAGAGTACGTACGAAGCAAAGAAGGTTGTCTGCCTGTAACGCCCCAGATATAACTTTCCCAATTTGTACTCCAACTCTTGCCGTTTCCGGCTTTAAGTTAATTTATTTTCTCGAGTTCGGGTCTTTGTCTCCGTGTGTTGTTATCGTTGTCATGCATCTCATATCATGTCATCATGTGCATTGCATTTGCATACGTGTTCATCTCATGCATTCGAGCATTTTCCCCGTTGTCCGTTTTGCATTCCGGCGCTTCGTTCTCCTCCGGTGGTCATTTCTACCTTTCTTTCGTGTGTGGGGATTAAATATTTCCGGATTGGACTGAGACTTGCCAAGCGGCCTTGGTTTACTACCGGTAGACCGCCTGTCAAGTTTCGTACCATTTGGACTTCGTTTGATACTCCAACGGTTAACCGAGGGACCGAAAAGGCCTCGTGTGTGTTGCAGCCCAACACCCCTCCAATTTGGCCCAAAACCCACCAAACTCTGCTCCATCACCTAGAGCATTCGATCATGATCGCGTGGCCGAAAACCGCACCTCATTTGGACTCTCCTAACTCCACTTATGCCTATAAATAGGACCCCCGAATTTCGGATCTCTCCCTCTCCCCGAAACCCTAATTTCATCTCTGCGCGCCAGACACGTCCGTCACCGCCCGCCGCCGCCAATCACACCGCGCCACGTGGCGCTCGCCTGACCCCGCCGCCGCCGCGGCCCGGGAGCCCGAGGCCGGCCCCCGCGGCCCGCATCGCCACCCGCCACCGCCTCGCACCAGCCCCGCCTCGTCTCCTCCCGAGCCGGCCGAGCGCCGCCGCAGGAGCTCGCCGCGCCGCCGCCGCCTCCCGGTCGCCGCCTCACGCCGCCCCCGCGCCGCCGCCTCGCGCGCCGCCGCCGCCTCACGCCGCCGCCGCCACCACCGACCCCGGGAGCCCCTCGCCGGCCTCCTCCTCTCCGGCCGTCACGATCTCCGGCGGTGAACAGTGCACGAACTCCGGTGAGCCTCGGGAACCGCGCCAGATCCAGATCTGAAAAATCCCCTCGGTTGACTTTTTCTCCTCCGAACCCTAATTTTTGTGCTATCTTTGACCTACCATATCTCCACATCCGTAGCTCCATTTTGGACATATAGTATATCAAAATGTTCGTCTCGACGAGTACATCATTTCATTCCATTGCATCATTTTCATTTGAGTTCATCTTGGTGCCCGAAATGCTGCTAGAAGGAGGCTTCGTGAGTTAATTGTCAGATCTGCTAGTTCATCTTAGACTTTTGTCATTTTTGCCATGATTGTTGTGTGCATGATATGCCTGTGAGTCCTTCATATGTTTTGTTAAGCATCTTGTTATCTTTCCAGAGGTGCAACCCATGCATTTTTGTGATGTGTGTGGTGACTTGTGCAAGCTTGCAAAGAGAGGCACCCGGTAAATCTGTTTTCAGGGACTTAGTAGTTTTCACTAAGTCTGGGATTATTTAGTTCATGATGCCATATGTTCTTGCTGTTTCTAATGATCCGTGCCTCTTTTGAGGATGATCAGTAAAGGAGTTTTGTTAATCTTGTTATGCTTTATCCATCCATGCCTTTGTTTGCAATTATGGAGCACCCTAGCTTGAGTCAATCGAGCTCTACTTTTGCTTCGTGGTGAATCTGGGCAGATCGTCAACTTGTTTGCGATTTTGCCGATGCTATTGTAGTTGATCCGTGCATGCTATGCCATTGTTCTTGCCATGTCTAGCTAGCATTTTGTGCCTTATTAATGGATGTATGCTTGCCTTGTCATGACTTGCACCGTAGTGAGTGCATCGAGCTCGTTTACATGCCTTCGTGAGTTATATTTCAGCATGTCTCAGTTTTCACTAAGTCTGAAAACTGATTGCGTTTTAGCTATGTTCGTGTGCTTGTTAGTATATTTTGTGATCCCTTTTGGCCCCAGGTCACTTAGGGTCTTTTGTGAAGCTTGTTGAGTAGCTCCATGCCATGTTCTTCCTTGTCATAATCAGGTCCTGTAGCATGTTGTTTTGCTGCTCCGAAGAAGAGCTCAATGATCTGAAATTTCAGACAAGTGTAATTCACTAAGTCTTGAGAATCCTGTTTTTGTTTTGGCAATTTGGGCGTTTTTGCCATGCTTGTTTGAACCTCATAATGGATGAATTGGCCGTAGCTCAGTGCTAGTCTTTTGTTAAGCATCTTGAATGCTTCCCTGCCATGTATTTTGATGCCATGTTTGGGTGCTGTAGCATGTTCATTTTATTGCATTTAGATGCCTACTTGCTGTAAATCGCAGACCGGTGTCATTCTTAAATCGCTTGCCATTTCCAAACCGTAACTCCGATTCCGGCGTTCTTTATATCGTTTTCAAGCGATTTCATCCCATCTTTCCAATGGCACACTTGGTTTTCCAAGTTGAGGCCAGGTTCATGCATTTCCTGTCATATCTTGCATTTTGCATCCCGCATCGCATCCCGCATAGCATACCATCATTGCATCTTATTGCTTGAGCTTGCACGTGGTTGATTGTATCCTTCTTGCTTGTTTGTCTTGTTTGGGTAGAGCCGGGAGACGAGTTCGCTAACGAGGAGCCCGTTGAGTTTGCTTTTGAGGATCCAGTCAACTCTGACAGCTTTGCAGGCAAGATGATCATACCCTCGAAATCACTACTATCTTTGCTATGCTAGTTTGCTCGCTCTTTTGCTATGCCAATGCTACGATGCCTACCTTTTGCTTGTCAGCCTCCCATTTGCCATGTCAAACCTCTAACCCACCTTGTCCTAGAAAACCGTTGATTGGCTATGTTACCGCTTTGCTCAGCCCCTCTTATAGCGTTGCTAGTTGCAGGTGAAGATTGGAGCCGTTCCTAGTTGAAGCATTTATTTACTTATTGGGATATCATTATATTGCTATGTTATCTTAATGCATCTATATACTTGGTAAATGGTGGAAGGCTCGGCCTCTTGCCTAGTGTTTTGTTCCACTCTTGCCGCCCTAGTTTCCGTCATATCGGTGTTATGTTCCCGGATTTTTGCGTTCCTTACGCGGTTGATTGATGATGGGAACCCCTTGATAGTTCGACTTGATTAAAGCTTTTCCAGCAATGCCCAACATTGGTTTTACCATTTGCCACCTAGCCTATTTTCCCCTTGGGTTTCCGGAGCCCGAGGGTCATCTTATTTTAACCCCCCCCCCCCCGGCCAGTGCTCCTCAGAGTGTTCGTCCGAACCGGGCAGCCTGCGGGGCCGCCTCGGGGAAACTCGAGGGTTGGTTTTACTCGTAGCTTGACCTATCTGAGTGTGCCCTGAGAAAGAGATATGTGCAGCTCCTATCGGGATTTGTCGGCACATTCGGGCGGTGTTGCTGCTTTAGTTTTAACCTGTCGAGATGTCTTGTTGTACCGGGATACCGAGTCTGATCGGAATGTCTCGGGTGGAGGTCCATTCCTTCGTTGACCGTGAGAGCTTGTCATGGGCTAAGTTGGGACTCCCCTGCAGGGATTGAACTTTCGAAAGCCGTGCCCGTGGTTATGGGCAGATGGGAATTTGTTAATGTCCGGTTGTAGATAACTTGAACCTTAACTTAATTAAAATGAATCAACCGTGTGTGTTACCATGATGGCCCCCTTCTCGGTGGAGTCCGGGAAGTGGACACGGTGTTGGAGTAATGCTTGCGCAGGTTGTTCCTCTAGATTCTCGCTCGCGCTTTGCCTCCTCTTCTCGCTCTCTTTTGCGTATAAGTTAGCCACCATATATGCTAGTCGCTTGCTGCAGCTCCACATATATTTGCCTTACCCTTCCTATAAGCTTAAATAGTTTTGATCGCGAGGGTGCGAGATTGCTGAGTCCCTGTGGCTCACAGATGCTATAACTCCAGATGCAGGTCCAGGTGATTCCGCTCCAGGTTATGCGTATGAGCTCAAGTGGGAGTTCGACGAGGACTCTCAACGTTACTATGTGTCTTTTCCTGATGATCAGTAGTTGTGACCAGTTGGGGTTTGATCAGGACCGTGTCGCGTGTTGGGTCTTTCTTCTATTTTGGCGCCGTAGTCGGGCCATGAGTGTTTGGATGATGGATGTTATTTATGTACTTTGATGTGACGTGGCGAGTGTAAGCCAACTATGTATCTCCCCTTTTATTCTATATATTACATGGGATGTTGTGATGATTGCCTAACTTGCGACATTGCTTTCAATGCGGTTATGTCTCTAAGTCGTGCCTCGACACGTGGGAGCTATAGCCACATCGAGGGCATTACACTGCCCTCTAGGGTTAGAGGTGCAAAGATACATGCATGCCCTAATGACTGCATCCTCTACCGCTGTGAGTACGAGGATTTGGATACTTGTGGGGTCTGAGCTAGGAGGTACAGAGCGCACCCCGCCGCCCGCCACCCCGGCGCTGGCGGCCACCCTCTCGCCGTCTCCTGCCCGGGAATGACGCCCACCAAACCGCCGCCCGCCACTCCCAGGCCGCGGCGTCCACCCATCTCGGTGCGCCTTACCGTGGCATGAGGTTTTAACCACGTCCCATACGCTCACGGCTTCTCCTTCACCTCAGGCTGGTTTCCTTCCTCCTAAGTGTTCTTGGCTTCTTGGTTGATTGCTGCCTGTTGCTTCTGCTTTCGTACTTGTCGTTCTCCCTCCTTGATGCATGTAGTTTCTCTGTTGCCCCGTTGTCTGTTGTCTTTGCTGCCCCATGGAAGGCGTTCGGTTTCAGGATGCTATGCTTTTGAAGTACGGCTGCGCCACTGTTGAGGCGATCGCAGGGCGACGCCAGCCCACCGACGTGATGGTCGTCGTTCTCAACGACGGTGTTTTCCTTTCGCCGGCTTTCTTCGCCTCTCTGCTGGTCCACTGGTTCGGGGGGTTCGCCAACGGCTACGTTGTCAGGCCGTGTCAGCCAGGTTGTTTTTTCTTCCTCGTCGTGCATGCATGCATCGCCAAGGAGATCGTTCTCCGCGATTGCTGGACGTCGGGTCTGCTACATGTCAGGATGACCCTCTCCAGCTTGTCTCCTTCTACCCCTCCCCTGTCTCTTCCGCGTGTTCGTTCTGCTGCGTGGACCGCTAACGCTGCTTTGCCTTCTCTTCTGGGACCCCACCCCATGCACGACGCTCGTGCCCAGGTTTCCGGGGTTTCTGCAATAGCCTGGCAGATCTCGGCTCTCTCTCCGCAGCACGCGGGCAGCCATAATCAACCGCCTGGCGGTTTAGCTCCCCCAAATCCCTCTGCCCTATTAGTGCAGCAGGCCCATGGCCTACCGGGGGATTCTCGAGGACGCCATATCGCCGCTTCCTTCTCTCCCCTCGCGTCTCCCAGCCGTCGTTCTGCCTCCCCTGCTAGCCCGCACGCCCCCATCCGTTAGTCCAGCTCGGTCGCGCTTTGCGACCTATCGGGACGCCCTGCTATCGCATGATTCGGTGCCGTCAGGGTCATCATGCGCCTCGCGTCCCACAAAAAATCAGCTTTTCAGATATAGCAAGCCTGCTGAGCTTCACCAGCGCTTCTTCCGCTGCCTCTCCTACAGCCATAGACGACGTGATTGTCGGGATCCTACTGTCTGCTGGCTTTGCCGTCGTGTTGGTCACCTTAGCTTCCAATGCAGTTTGCGCGCCTACAACCCCAGCCCTCAGTCCAGCGCCATCGATACTTATACCCCCTCCCCCTCCTGCTCGCAGCTATCTAATCCTCTCGACGCAGACCCGGCCTCTCACACCTCTCTCGCAATCGTCCTCTTCTCCCCTGCCCCACCCAATCCCGCTCCGATCGATGCCATGGAGCCTGTGATCCCAGGCCGCCCCACCTCGCTTGACGTCCACTTCCCACTCGTTTCTGACCAAAACACTCTCGTTTGCCTCATCAACATCTCCCCATCCAAGTCCAACTTCCTGCCTTGGCTACGACGTGTCTTCAGACAGCGGCTGCGGATTGGCGCCGTACGCTTCGCTGGCTCCGCGGTGGGCACGGCCTTCGTCGTCTTTCAAAGGGAGGAGGAGCAGGCTGCGGCCCTCCGTGCGAGCCCGATCTACGTCGGCTCACACCCGGTCCGCATCCTCCCACACAACGCGGGGGACAATGCCTTCTCTTTCTCCTACTGCCACGTCGTCAACCTCTCCCTTGAGAAGCTGCCTCTGGAGCTTTGGAACAGGCGCGGTGTCGCTGCCACCGTCGCCGGCTTTGCAGGCATGCTGCGGGTGGAGCACGCCTGCCTGCACGGGAACGACTTCGCCAGCATCTTCATGCTTGTCAAGGTCGAGGCGCTGCAGCACATCCCCCACCATATCGCCTTTCATCGCTTCGACGGCGCGGGGGCATACGCCGACGTGCTCATCAACGAGATTTGGGATGTCGCCCGGTCGCTCGGGGCCCCGTCTGCACCACCTGCGCCACCGCTACCTCCATCTACGCGCCGCTTCGTTGGAGGAGGTGGCTCGGGCGCTGGCCGTGCGCTTCCAAGGACTCTTCCTCGTCAAGGCCGCGCCCCGTCTAGGGGCTCCGGCATGGCGCCGGGCAGCCAGTTTGACGATGACGGCATGGCTACCCAAGCTTTTCGCGCCTACCTGCAGCCTCAGTTTGCCTCGGTCCAAGACTTCATGGCCATGCTAAAGCTCTCCTTCAAGCCTAAGTTCATCAAGGGGGCCCCTTTCTCCCTCCCCACGGCCGAGCAGCTTGCGCATGAGGATGTGGGGCGTGGCTGCCTCCATTCGGCGCTGGTGGCTGTTGACTGCGCCCGTCCTAGCGCGGCTGTCTCCTTCGACCCCGACACCATGTCTTTCTCCTTCACGCTTTAGCTCAGTAACTGCCGGGCTGCCAAGGGTGAGATCCAGGTGCGGGCTATGGCACTGGACGACGGCTTCTTCCCTTGCTTCGATCTGCGCCATGATCTGCTGGCGCGGGAAAGCTGCCGCTCCCTCCTGTTCAAATTCTGGCCACAGGATGCATGTGGTCTCATGTGCCCGCGCACTTTGCCCCTTCTGCCTTCAGTTGACAACATGCACCCACCCAAGCCCGTCGTGCCGCATGGGCTGCTGCCCGCCGTTGGCCCACCCCTCTCCATGGCGGGAGGGGTCGTTCTCCCCGCTGAAGCCTACTTCCCTGCGCACGCGCGGGTGCAGGCCCACCAGGTGCTGGCCACCAGGCCCATCTGCCCCAGGCCTCTCAGGCACGCCCCTGCCTTGGGTAATGGCCTGCTTGGCTGCGACCGGTCCCCTGTGGCCAACACCAACCTGCTGCATGGGGCGTGCTCTCGACTCCCCGCTCACATCGCCACATCCTTCTGCTCTTGCTGCACGCCACCACCAGAGCCGCGAGCTGAAGATCTCCGCCCCCTGCCCACGCTCCCGCTCTTCGATGCTCCGCCTATTACCTCTTGCACCATCTCCCACCATGCGCCGCCACTTGCAAATGACGCAGCTCATGCCGTCCTGGATCTAGGGATCGGTCCCCTCCCTCCCATCGGCGACCAGATCCCCCTTGAGGCCCCCGCCGACCCTGGCGCCGGCTCTACAGTCCAGGCTCTGGCCGTAGTTGCGCCGGATCAGCAGGCGCTAGCTGCTGGCTCCTCTGCTCAAGATCTGTCGGCGTCCCCCTCGGCTGCTCGCCGCAGCCCCCGCATCAGGCTGATATACGACGGGGAGCGCGTCGGCTCCGTCGAGCGTGCTTCCAAGCGCAAGGCCGCGGTCTCCAGCGCTAGCTCTGGTGGCGCTAGTTGTCGCCCCTCCTCCAGCGCCTCCCGCCGTAAGAAGACCAAGGTGAAGCCTGTTGCTGAACTGCTGGATCTTCAGTTTGGCGACACCCCCAAACCCTTGACCCGCGGCAAGCTCAAGCAGATAGCCAAGTGCTACGACCTCAACGTGGATGCCATCTTCGCTCAAGCTTCTTCCTCCTCGAACGGTGGTGCGGGCTGCTCTGGCTCTTCGGGCAGCGCCTCTGCTTCCATGGGTGCACATTCTGTTTCAGATGTTTGAGCTTCTCCTTGTTATGTCTATGCCCGATGCCACTCCGGTAGCTGTCGGCTTTAATTCTAGTCATGTGTACTCCTGCTTTAGTTTCATGTTTAGTCGTAGCCGCCATCCTGTCATAGCTTTTGTTGCTCAGTCTCTTGGTCTGCTTAGGTTTAAGCGTTATATGCATTTGGTCTGTACCCCGGATGTTAAGCTATTAAGATGTTATCTGAATCTTCATGGTTCCTTCTGTCACCCTGTGTTACCTACCTGCTACTTCATGCATCTAGTTTTGCTTTTCTTCCAGTTATGCACAGGCAGTTTTATCACCTTGATCCATGAAACTTCTTAACTGGGATGTACGAGGCCTAGGTGATGAGAACAAATGTGCACTGGTTCGTGATGTTCTAACCTCTTGTCGACCTAGCATTGTTTGTTTTCAGGAAACAAAGCTGGAAACTGCCCCAGTCTTGAAGTTGTGGAGTTTTCTTCCTCCCCACCTCAATAACCACGCGCTCATGCCTTCTGCCGGCTCCTCGGGGGGCCTCTTGGTCGCCTGGGACGCCTCTGCTCTCTCAGGACAGACTGTTGCAACCCACAGATACCATGTCACCATCAAGTTCTCATCAACGTCATCTGCTTCAGCCTTCGTGATCACTACAGTGTATGCTCCTTGCACTCAACACGAGAGACAACTTTTCTTTGATGAGTTGGTCAGCATCTCTGGCCTGCTATCTGAACCATGGGCTATCCTTGGCGACTTCAACATGTACCGGTTCGCCGAGGAAAAATCACGTGGTAGAGTCAACTGGGCGATGATGGAAACTTTTAATGGCTGGATCAGATCTCTTGGGCTTGACGACGTTGAAATTTGCAACCGCAGATACACCTGGTCGAACAAGCGTGCAGACCCAACCTTGGTTCGACTGGATAGTGTGCTCATTAATACTGGATGGCTGCTCTCCTTCCCCCACACATCTGCTTCTGTCGTGCCTTCTGTCACCTCCGATCATGTGCCTATTCTGGTTCAGTTTGGTACCGTTCAAGCTAAGAGCAGTTTCTTCAGAATGAAGAACCAATGGCTGCTGATGGAGGACACGAGGTCCATCATTCTTAACAGTTGGCATCAAGGCACCAGACCAATCCACTCAGCTGCCTCTCTCATCAACCTCAAATTCAGACGGCTCTGTGCTGCCCTCAGACAGTGGAAGAGGAACCACGCAAGCTTGGACCTGCTATCCTCAAACAACAAGGTAGTGGTAGCCTACCTCGACGCAGTCGAGGAGCAGCGACCCCTATCTCAGCTTGAGCAAACCCTGAGGAAGTTTGCACAACAGAAGGCAGAACAGATTGTTCTATGGCAAACGGAATACTGGCAACGGAGGGCAAAACTACGTTGGTGTGTCTCCGGAGACGAGAATTGCAAATTTTTTCACGCTGAAGTCAATGGCCATGCTCAACGGAACAAGATCAGGGTGCTCGTCAGGGATGGTATCGAATTTTTTGACGACCAGCAGAAGCTCAAGTTGGCAACTGACTATTTCTCTGATCTTCTGGGTCAACCTTCTCCCTCTATGCCCATAGTTCAGCTTAGCCAGCTATATGCACCAGAAGATCTTTCATGTTTGGAAAGGGAGTTCACCTGGGAGGAAGTTGTTGATGCTATCAACCACTCGCCGAACAACCACAGTCCTGGCCCAGACGGCTTTACCAACGAGTTCTATAAGGCTTTCCTTGGTGCCATCAAGGTGGATCTCCAGCTTTTCTTCTCTCAGCTTTATCAGAAACAGTTAAATCTCAAGGGTATAAACATGGCTCACATTTCTCTCCTGCCCAAAAAGGATACACCACTTGAGCTAAAGGATTTCCGGCCAATCTCTATCGTTCAATGTCTGCCAAAGCTTGCTAGCAAGTGTTAACTAGAAGGCTTCAAGTTCACATCCCTAACCTAGTTCACAGCTTGCAATCCGGTTTCATCAAAGGACATGCCATTGTGGAGAACTTTGCCGTGGCTGCTGATATGATACAAACGGCTCATAAGAGAAAGCTACCTATGGTGGCCCTTAAGTTGGATTTTCAAAAAGCCTTTGACACGGTCAGCTGGCCCTACCTCTTCAGCATCCTCTCTGCTAGAGGCTTTCCTCAACGCTGGATCTGTTGGATAGAATCACTACTTACTACTGCAACTTCAAAAGTTCTGCTGAATGGGGAGTTGGGAGACTCCTTCGCTACTAGGAGGGGTTTTCGGCAAGGCGATTCCATTTCACCATACCTCTTCATTCTTGTGGCTGATGTGCTGCAACGTTTATGCTGCTCAGCTTTTCAGGATGGCCACCTAGTTCATCCGCTTGGGTCTGACAGAATGTTCCCTGTGTTGTAGTACGCCGATGACACCTTGATCATGTTCCACGGCAGCATTGAGCAAGCACGTATCATCAAACAGATTTTGTCTGATTTCTCTGGGCTAAAGATTAGTTACCACAAGAGCACCCTCATTCCTGTCTGCTTGGATAGCAATGTCACGGAGGAGATCTTCAGTTTGTTTGGGTGCCCAGCCTCTAGTTTTCCATGTACGTACCATGGCCTGCCTCTTTCCTTGCACAAGATCAGACACGACATGCTGCTACCTGTGATACACAAAGTGGACAAAAGGTTATCCAGTTGGTTGGCTACTCTCTTATCTTGGGGGGGGGGGACGGCTCACTCTCATCAACTCAGTTTTGGCCAGCATCTCCAGCTACTCTATGTCATGTTTCTGCTGGCCTAAGGAATCCCTATAGAAATTAGAAGGGCTGTTGAGATCTTTTTTCTGGCAAGGCACGAGCACCGTCAAAGGTGGCCAATGCCTAGTTGCTTGGCACTTCGTCACCATGCCGCACTGTGCAGGAGGTTTAGGCATATGTGCGTTGCCTGAGCACAACCAAGCTCTGCTTGCCAAGTTCACTGCTCGAGTTCTGCAACACTCTGATGCTCCTTGTTACCAATGGTTCGCTCAGCAATACTGCCGCAATCAACTGCCTTTGCGGCCATGCTATCGGGACACGGCTATCTGGAAAGGTTTCAAGCAGTTTGCTGGTATGATCATCGACTCTTCCAGGTGCTCCCTAGGCTCAGGGGAGCTAATCTCGTTTTGGCATGATACCTGGTTGCCGGTAGGGCGGCTCTGCTTTGCCTTGCCCTCTCTGTACACGTTTGCCACCGACCGAGCCTGCTCTGTGGCCTCTGAGTTCTCTCTCGCAACTTGGCGTATCCAACTGCACCAGAACCTGACCTACGCGGCTAGCCAAGAACTGCACCTGCTTCTTTCTCTCTTGTCTACGGTTACGCCTGTCACTCGGAGCCCGGATGTAAGGATCTCTGCCATACATACCAAACATATCCGTGTTGCACACATCTATGAGCTGCTCACTTTCAGAGGTATTTCTTGTGACTACGACACATGGATCTGGGACAGGATCATTCCCCTCAAGCATCGCATCTTCCTGTGGCTTTTGTTCTGGGGGCGGTTCAATACCCGGGACAATATGATGAAGAAACATTGGACGTCCATCGTTGCTCACCAAGACTGCAATATCTGCCCGCAGCTGAATCTGCTATGCATTTAGCGTTACGCTGCTCTCCAGCTACGGTCATCTGGCAGCTGCTTGCTATCGATAACCTTACCTCCAGCTCTTCGGACATCATCAGCTTCATGCAGCAGGCCCAGCAACGATGGCCAGCATCCAGCAAGTTCAATATCCTCTTCGCTGCCGCTGCTGTTACCGCTTGGCACGCTCGGAATGACATGATTTTCAACCAAAAACAATGGTCCTCATCATACATAAAACAATATATTGCGCAGTTACTCCGGTTATGGAAGCATAGGTGCCGCAACCAGGATGATCAGATGGCTATTGACGCTTGGTGTCTTTTTCTGGCTTAGCTTCTCCCCCTTTTTTTTCTTTAACTGGCAGCTTATGGCCAGGGCACCTTGTGTGTCAAATTTAAGCTTCATGTAATTGACCTTTGGTCCCCAGGCCTGGCCTGTTTTGAAATATAAGGTAGAAAGCTATCTACCTTCTTTTCAAAAAAAAGTACGAGGATTTGAACGCTTGCCCGGTATGCGGTGCATTGCACTATAAGATCAGCCGCGATGACCCTGGTGATGTCGAGGGAGAGCGCCCCAGGAAGAAGATCCTGCCAAGGTGATGTGGTATGCTCCTATAATACCACGGTTGAAACGTTTGTTCCAAAACAAAGAGCATGCCAAGGCGATGCGATGGCATAGAGAAGACCGTAAGAAAGACGAAAAGTTGAGAGTACCCGCTGACGGATCGCAGTGGAGAAAAATCGATAGAAAGTACAGGGAGGAGTTTGCAGGTGACGCAAGGAACGTATGGTTTGGTCTAACCGCAGATGGCATTAATTCTTTTGGGGAGCAGAGCAGTAACCGTAGCACCTGGCCTGTGACTCTATGTTTGTATAACCTTCCCCCTTGGTTGTGCATGAAGCGGAAGTTCATTATGATGTGAGTGCTCATCCAAGGCCCTAAGCAACCCGACAACGACATTGATGTGTACCTAAGGCCATTAGTTGAAGAACTCTTACAACTGTGGAATGGAACAGGTGTACGTGCGTGGGATGAGCACGCACGGGAAGAATTTGACCTAAAGGCGTTGCTGTTCGTGACCATCAATGATTGGCCTGCTCTCAGTAACCTTTCAGGACAGACAAACAAAGGATACTGCGCATGCACGCACTATTTGGATGATACCGACAGTATATATTTGGATAATTGTAGGAAGAATATGTACCTGGGATATCGTCGATTTCTTCCGAGCAGGCATCCCGTAAGAAAGAAAGACAAGCATTTCAAAGGTGAGGTGGATCACCGGACGAAGCCTTGCCGCCGTACTGGTGCTGATGTACATGGTATGGTCAAGGATTTGAAGGTAGTCTTTGGAAAGGGTCCTGGCGGACAACCTGTTCTGAATGACGCTGACGGATGCGCACCCATGTGGAAGAAGAAATCTATATTTTGGGACCTGCCCTATTGGAAAGACCTAGAGGTCCGCTCCGCAATCGACGTGATGCACGTGACGAAGAATCTTTGCGTGACCCTGCTTGGCTTCTTGGGCGTGTATGGAAAGACAAAAGATACACCTGAGACACGGGAGGACCAACAACGTATGCACAGAAAAGACGACATACATCAGGGTCATCCCAGTTTCGACCGGTGCTAACTCAAATTAGCGGGAAAAACTATATCCGTGAACTTTTTGAAATTCATATACACTTTTCAAATCCCTGTAGCTTTTCAAGGTCACGTATTTTTTTAATATACATATTTTTTTTCAAATCGTCGAACTATTTTGAAATTGGGGTTCTTTGATTTTTTTACATTTACTTTTTTTTTCAAATCCGTGTATTAATACCAAGATTGTGTAATTTTATCAAATCCAAGTATTTTTCAAAGCTATGAACTGTTATTGAAATTTGCATACTTATTTCAAAAATCCGCATACTTTTCAAAGTACGCTTATTTTTTTTCAAATCTGTGTTCCTTTTTTATAATCCATGAACTTTATTTGAAATTCACGTACTTGTTTCAAGCTGACATATTATTTCAAATCCACATATTTTTGCATAAAAAATTCCAAACCCACGTACTTTTTTAAGTTCGCATAAAATTCTCTAATTCATGAACTCTTTCAAAAAAAATGTACACGGATATGAAAAGGTATGTCAATTTTAAAAATTTAAATGAACTTGATAAACTACATGAACTGTAGAAAAATACGCATGTTTGAAAAAGTACATGAACTTGGAAAAAGTACGCGGATTTGAAAAAAGTACACAATTTTTTGAAAAGTTCACATATTTGAAAAAAGTAACCGAGTTTGAAAACATTACGCGGACTTGGAAAAAGTACGCGAATTTGAGTGGGCACGGTCAAAACCGGGGTGCAACAGCACGAAAATCGATCAAAACCGTGACCAGGGATGAATCTTGTACGGTTTAAAAAATTAAGGGCATGTGTGTTGCATGTTTTTTTCGAAAAGGAGGATGCAGCCCGGCCTCTGCATCTGGACGATGCATGCAGTCATATTATTAATTATTCACAAAGACCATACAAGGTGATACATTAATAAGCCTAAATCCACCATCTTGGCAACACCGTTGCTACTTCTATCCCCTTGATGAAGCTGTGCCGGATGTCCGGGCCTAATACCAAACAGATATTGCACCAAAGCCTAACATCTAAAGTAGGGTGTCCCATCAAAACCACTACCTGGATTGGGTCCTACACCAGTCTGGCACACTCCCAGTGAGCACCGCACGCTGCAACAGCCGTCACATCCATCTTCCCTCGGTCCATCCACATAGCAGAACTGATGCACTAACCTTGCCAGGCCTCTCTGCCATCAACGCCACCCTGACGCCAGACAGCTTCCTCCTCCTGCTCGAGTCCATCTCCGGGCATCAGACGCTGAGTCTCCACAGCGCCACGCCGCCGAGAACCGCCACCGTCAATGTGGAAGATGAAGCACTACTCCACCAAAGACGCCATCCTCCGGTCCCTCGAGCCCGTGTGCACCTCCAAGAATGACGCCCCCAAGGCGGAAACGACACCACAGAGCCGCTGTCATCTGATCTACTGATCTAGGGTTTCCCCCGGAGGTAGCAGAGAGTGTCCTTGAACTTCTCCACGACGATGCCTTTCAGAAAGGGAATGACGTAGACAGCATCGCCATCGCCGGCCTTGTCAATAGCCAATAGCAGGTTTTCACCGAGATCTGATCGAAGACTTCCATCTCTCGTGCACGGGCCGCCGCCATCCCTGCTAGGATCTCAACGAAGACTTTAAGGAGTGGATCCGCGCCGCGTCGTCGTCGTCATTGTGGCCGCCGTCACCGTCCAAGGGTTTCCCCCGGTCCAAAGACCCCAACCATCCATTCGCTGCCCACCACCCGGATCCGGCGAGCGAGGCCACACTGAAGCCCAGATCCAGTGGGATAAGGTGAAGGAGATGAAGCCAGCGCTGGTCGATCCAGATCTGGCGGCCGACCGACAGAATCACGGCCGCCATGAGCTCCCACCACCGGGTCCTTGCCGCCCACGCAAGCCGAGGAAGACCGGTCACACACCCGCAGTCACCCTCCGTAGCAGGGAAGGCACCGCCCACCTTGACCGGGGCCGCCACCCCGACACACCAAGCTCTCCCTGCTAGGCAGCAGCAGCCAGCCCCGCCGCCACCTTCCTCAACGCCACGCAGGCTTGCCGACGACTATCTCTCGTGGCGGCGAGATCAGGAGGGAGGGGGGAGGGGGCCGGCGGCGCTCTAGGGTTGGGGCCGCCCGAGTCGCCTGCCAAGTGCGTTGCAAGAGGATCTCCAATAGCCATGACCACATTTTACTATATCACCGAGATACACTATCAGCCTCAATTTCGTGAAACCATGAATAATTTTTGAAATCATTAACATTTTTTTAAACTAGTGTACATATTTGAAATCATGAACATTTTCAAACACGTGAACATTTTTACAAATTTTTGAACATTTTCTAAAATCTAGAATATTTTTTGTATTCATGAACATTTTCTACTACCTCCAAGTTTTTTCTAAAATTTGTGAACATTTTTAAAACAATTTTCTTAAATTGGCTAACATTTTTAGAATCGGCAAACATTTTTCTGGAAACTGGTGGAACAAATTTTGAAATTTACTAACATTTTTTTGATTTAACAAACATTTTCTGAAATGCATGAGCATTTTTTGAATCAACAAACATTTTCTGAATAAATAAATTATTTTGTAAGTCACAAATAGTTTTGATTTTTTAGGATATTTTTCATTCATCAACATGTTTTGGATTCCCAAAATTTTGTTGAATTTCATTAAAGATTTTTTAATACACGAACTTTGAAAAAAACCAATGAACATTTTTTCATTACCCGGACATTTGTTTTCAAAATATCAAACATTTTTTACTAATCATGAACGTTTTCTGTATCCACAAACATTAAATGATTTATTAAATATTTTACTTCAAAATTTTATTTTTAAAATATCAGAACCTTTTTGAAGTGCCAAATTATTTAAATTAGAAAAAACAAAAAACGGAAAATAAAAACAAAAACAAAAAAGAAATTTAAAAAACAGGCCACCCAGACATAGGCCGGCAAAAACGTCTGCATTGCATCTTCTCCAAGTGCGCAGAGCGCAGTATAGGACATCCCTACTGCATGGCACGGCCCAGGCTTGGGAATCCCCTATGTGAAACATTTTTTACACTCATAGGTGGAATTTGTGGGTAACATTTTACTACTTTGGGGGCATTTTCCATGACGTACCACCAGAAGCAATGGCCTCTTTATTATTAGGTATATATAGATATAGATTACTTAATTATATTTCTGTTCATCAGAGAATTTACTTCTTTGGTGTAAGAAATTTTTCTTTGATTTATTTGACATTTCATGTCCTATGTAACGTGATATTTTTTCACAAGCATCACACTATCCTGCTACCATCAACTAGAGAGTAACTTTGAACTTGCTTCCATCAAAACGAAAATTATTCCACATGTTCGAGTAGCATCTTAATGTTGTTTCCATCGACTATAGAATTGCTTCCAAATAAATAGTCTTGCTTCCATCAAAGAGAAAACCTATTTTCAATCATAATTACACAAGGGTCCAATTCGAGTTATGGATTTGTTTGTAAAAAAATGCTACTGTCAAATGGAGAGTATGCTTCAATAGGAGAAGTCAAATTGCTTCCATGTGTAAATTTTTGCTAAGTTGAAAGTGACCTAGCCGTTATGTGATGGAAGGTGTGATCCACAAAGCCGACGGGTAGAAGCTGAGATGCCCTTGGTCGTCCATGCAGTTGTATACTTGAATGTTTTTGCCATGGAATTCACTGTGCAATCTCGACTCGTCATCTTTGAACTAGACGCACATAGAAACATATGTGAGAAATAAAAAGTAAGAAGCATTGTTATTTGATGTTGCCACGCAAGATCTTGCCGGGCATGATTTGGATGCATACATTTAATGAGCATACGTTCACTATATGATGAAAATACATGTATGGAAGCAAGACATAAGAAATAAGAATGCTTATTTGTTGCACACAGTAACAACAAGAATGTAGGAAGCATGAAAAATATGGGAAACTCAACATTAGGGAACTTTGTATGAAGCATATATCATTAATAGTAGAGAAGAAAGTAAGATTGGTCGCTATACATAATTGTGATAGAAATACCTGTTGCGTCTCGTCGACTCCGATGACGGCACGCGGGCTTCTGGGTTCGTCCCGCAGCACGTGGAAGCCGGGGGCTCCGGCCCAGCGCATAGGGGTTGTGGCCTCCTCATCCACCGGAGGCGTGGTTGGCCGGTTGGTTGTGGCGGATCCCTAGATCCCACAACTAGTCCCGGAGGCGAGTTGGGAGGCATGGCTACTGGTGAAAACCGAGCTCCGACATGCGATGGCGGTGTCTACGCGCCGTTACCTTGTTGAAGGCATCGTCATTACAATGACCTTGTACCCACTCGTGCTGCTAAGGGGAAACACCAGATCCGGGTATCCCAGATCGGACAATGGCATCACTTTTCGTGTCTCTATCCCTCATCAGAGCATTGTTTTGGAGTAGTTGCTAGATGGAGGAGGCAAGTGGAGCGGCGTTTCATGTGATGCATCAACGACGTGGAGTCTCGACGACGTGGAGCGACAGGGTCTTGGTGACGGATGTGTGAGGATGGACGCGTGTACTCTAGAGCCCCGAACAGACTCTAGATCAGCCCTCCAAAGAGAGATTAGGGCTTGGCGGTGGCTCCTTATCATAAAACGCGATGAATCCTTCTCTCTTATTTTTTTCTCCCCGAACACGGCACATGTGGTGCCCGCTGAGAGTGAGCCGGACCAGTCTGTGGTCTAGACCCGGCAATTCGGCTTGGTTGGGGCATCCGATTTTTGATGTTGGGCTTTGGTGTGAGGTCTGGGTATGCGGCCCCGACAATCTGGATAGGAGTAGCGACAGTTGTTGTCAAGATGGTGAATTCAGACTTATAGATGTATTACATTATAAGGTCTTGGTGAATCATTAATAAAATGGCTGCATGCATCGCCCTGATGCAGAGGCCGGGGGTCATCCTCCTTTTCAAAAAAAAAAGTAAGATTGGTCATGAGGATGCTTATCTTTTTTTGTCAAATAAACTGAACCGACTATCGGCTTGATGGATAGAAGCAATTTCATAGATGAACGAAACTGAATGTTTAGCAAATATGGCACTGGGTTCATAGGTAGCATTACTTGGAAACATTGAAAATTGAAAAAAAAAATGAAAAAAAAATGTCTGTCACATTTCTAGTAAAATGACAGGAAGCATGAAAACATAACACATCTTGTTAAGAAGAATAGAAAATTGAGAATGGATAAAAAACTAAAACCGGTAGCAAGATGAGGATTCATCTTATGTGTCACCAACTTTCAAAATAGAACTGCAGTTTTACAGATATATGGAATCAATTTTCTAGTCGCCCGAAACAAAATAATTACAATATAGAAGCACCCAGGAATTAAGCTGGAGAATAATACAATGGGTACATTATTTGTGATAGCTGCGAGCATGAAATTTTAAAAACTGAATCTGCCGCCAACTGTGGACCCATATTTCTGGAAGCTCTATATACAGGAAGCAATGTATACTGTTTTGTCAACAATTATCATCTTAATTCGAATCAGTGATGATCCAACCTAGGTAATAAGCAAGATTGCATTCCTCAATATCTATGGATTTTTGTATAATTCATCATTATAATACATGAACAGAGCAATACTAGGCAGATAGAGAACATATCTACCAATGAGTACTATGCAGAAAACGAATTACAAACAAAATTGCACTGTGGTAATTGCAAATTATCAAATCGGGGGGCAATCGACGTGGTGCAATACCCTCGATTTTGAAATGTGGCGCATAAAATAGGGGGGAAAATGTCGGAAGCCACAGCAGGTTCTCCGGTGTCAGGTTCTACTCCGGCATCGATTCATCGGGTAACATGGCGAAGCACCAAATCACGGATGAGATGGGGGGACTCGGCCCCTTAATGCCGGCATGGTGTAGATGTAGAGGACGGTAGAGTGGAGAAGAGGAGTGGAATTGATTTCGGGGATTAGTTGGATGTGCTGCTTGACGGTGAGGTGAGGAGGCAGCTGCTGAGCGCCGATCGCCGATGTGGTCTAGTTGGTGACGAGGTCAAGGGAGGTTGCGAGGTGTAACACCCCGGATGCGACTTTCCATATTTGTATCCAACTCTTGCCGTTTCCGGCGTTAACTTATATTTATTTCTCGGGTTCGGGTCTTTGCCTCCGTGTGTTGTTTTCGTTTTCTTGCATCTCATATCATGTCATCTCGTGCATTGCATTTGCATACATATTCATCTCATGCATTCGAGCATTTTCCCCGTTGTCCGTTTTGCATTCCGGCGCTTCGTTCTCCTCCGGTGGCCTTTTCCAGCTTTCTTTCGTGTGTGGGGATTGAACATTTCCGGATTGGACCGAGACTTGCCATGCGGCCTTGGTTTACTACCGGTAGACCGCCTGTCAAGTTTCGTGTCATTTGGACTTCGTTTGATACTCCAACGGTTAACCGAGGGACCGAAAAGGCCTCGTGTGTGTTGCAGCCCAACACCCCTTCAATTTGGGCCAAAACCCACCAAACTCTGCTCCATGACCTAGAGCGTTCAATCACGATCGCGTGGGCGAAAACCGCACCTCATTTGGACTCTCCTAGTTCCACTTATGCCTATTTAAACACCCCCCCCATTCCAAATCTCAGATTCTCCCCGTCCTCCTCCTAAAAAAAAAAGATCGACCCCGCCACCGACGGACGTGTCCGGATCGGACCGGACACCGTCCGCCCCGCCGCCGCCAGCCAATCGGCCGCCGCCACCTGTCCCCGGGGCGGGACCAGTTCGCCGCCGCCACCGACGCGGGCCCGAGGCCCAGCGCCGGCCCCCCTCCTCCTCCGCCCGGGCCAGAGGCGCCCGTGGCCGAACTCCGCCGCCGCCGCCCTTCTTCTCCTCCTCCGGCGGGCCGTCGCCGACCGCCATCGTCGCCGGCGCCCCGAGACGCAGCCTCGCCGTCCGCCGCCGCCTCCTCACCGCGCCCTCCGCCGCCTCCTCGCCGGCGTCGCCCCCCCCCGGCGACCTCCTCCCCGCTCCGGCCGCCTCCGGCCTCGTCGCCGGCGAGCGACCTCGCCGGATCCAGCCTCGGGAGGCGCGCCCCGATCCAGATCCGCGGGTGCTACAGTAAACCCTAACCTCGTTTTTTTTGTCTAAGTCCTGAAACTCTTGATCCAAGTTGACCTGTTCGAGGACCCGTATCTCCGCAACCGTAGCTCCGTTTTGGACATATAATATATCAAAATCTTCGTCTCGACATGTACATCATTTCATTCCATTGCATCATTTGCATTTGAGTTCATCTTGATGCCCAAAATGCTGTTAGAAGGAGGCTTCGTGAGTTAAATTGCAGATCCGTTAGTTCATCATGCACTTTTGTCATTTTTGCCATGTTTAATCCGTGCATGATATGCCTGTGCCCCTTTGGGGATGAATTGTTAAGCATTTTGTCTTCTTTCCAGAGGTGCCACCCATGCATTTTTAGGATGTGTGTGTTGTCTTGTGCAAGCTTGCGAAGAGAGGTACCTGAGATTGCTGATTTCAGGGACTTAGTGATTTTCACTAAGTCTGGGATATTTTAGTTCGCGATGCTATATGTCCAGCTTGTTACCTAGTGATCCGTGCCTCTTTTGAGGATGATCAGTAAGGGAGTTTTGATATTTATGTTATGCTCTATCCATCCATGTCTTTGTTTGCATATGTGGAGTGCTCTAGGTTGACTCAATCGAGCTCAACTTTTGCTTCGTTGTTAATCTGGGCAGATCGTCAACTTGTTTGCGATTTTGCCGATGCTACCGTTAGTGTTCCATGCATGCTATGCCATTGTTCTTGCCATGTGTAGCTAGCATATTGTGTCTTCTTTCTGGATATATGCTTGCCTTGCCATGATTTGCACCATAGTGAGTGCATCGAGCTCGTTTACATGCCTTCGTGAGTTATAATTTCAGCATGTCTCAGTTTTCACTAAGTCTGAAAACTGATTGTGTTCGAGCTATGTTCGTGAGCTCGGTAGAGTATTTTGTGAACCCTTTTGGCCCCAGGTCACTTTGGGTGTTTTGTTAAGCTTGTTGAGTAGCTCCATGCCATATTCTTACTTGTCATGTTCAGGTCATTTATCATGTTGTTTTGCTGCTCCGAAGAGAGCATCGTGATCTGAAATTTCAGGCTAGTGTTAATTTCACTAAGTCTGGAATCTGTTTTGCATATTCATTTTTGCCATGCTTGTTTGAACCCCTTAATGGATGAATTTGCCTATGGCTCAGTGCTAGTGATTTGTTAAGCATCTTGTGTACATCACTGCCATGCATTTTTTTTCATGTTTGGTGGCTGTAGCATGTTCATTTCGTTGCGTTTAGATGCCTACTTGCTGTAAATCGCAGACCGGTGTCATATCTCAAAACGCTTGCCATTTTCAAACCGTAACTCCGATTCCAATGATCTTTATATCGTTTTCAAGCGATTTCATCCCCTCTATCCAGTGGCACACTTGGTTTTCCAAGTTGAGGCCAGGTTCGTGCATTTCCTGTCATATCTTGCGTTTTGCATCCCGCATCGCATCCCGCATAGCATATCATCATTTCATCATATTGCTTGGTCTTGCACGTGGTTGATTGTATCCTTGTTGCTTGTTTGTCTTGTTGGGTAGAGCCGGGAGACGAGTTCGCTACCGAGGAGCCCGTTGAGTTTGCTTGTGAGGATCCAGTCAGCTTTGACAACTGTGCAGGCAAGATGATCATACCCTCGAAATCACTACTATCTTTGCTATGCTAGTTTGCTCGCTCTTTTGCTTTGCCACTGCTACGATGCCTACCACTTGCTTGTCAGCCTCCCAATTGCATGATTGAACCTCTAACCTACCATTGTCCTAGCAAACCGTTGATTTGCTATGTTACCGCTTTGCTCAGCCCCTCTTATAGCGTTGCTAGTTGCAGGTGAAGATTGGAGCCGTTCCTATTGGAACATCTTTTATTTGCTTGTTGGGATATCACTATATTGCTATGTTATCTTAATGCATCTATATACTTGGTAAAGGGTGGAAGGCTCGGCCTCTCGCCTAGTGTTTTGTTCCACTCTTGCCGCCCTAGTTTCCGTCATATCGGTGTTATGTTCCCGGATTTTGCGTTCCTTACGCGGTTGGGTTATAATGGGAACCCCTTGATATTTCGCCTTGATTAAAGCTTTTCCAGCAATGCCCAACCTTGGTTTTACCATTTGCCACCTAGCCCTTTTCTTTCCCTTGGGTTCTGCAGACTCAAGGGTCATCTTATTTTAACCCCCCCGGGCCAGTGCTCCTCTGAGTGTTGGTCCACCTGTCAGCTACCGGTGGCCACCAGGGGCAACTCTGGGCTGGCCTACCCGTACCTAGGACAATCTGAGTGTGCCCATCTGAGTGTGCCCTGAGAAAGAGATATGTGCAGCTCCTATCGGGATTTGTCGGCACATTCGGGCGGTGTTGCTGGTCTTGTTTTAACCTGTCGAAGTGTCTTGTTGTACCGGGATACCGAGTCTGATCGGAACGTCTCGGGAGGAGGTCTATTCCTTCGTTGACCGTGAGAGCTTGTCATGGGCTAAGTTGGGACTCCCCTGCAGGGATTGAACTTTCGAAAGCCGTGCCCGCGGTTATGGGCAGATGGGAATTTGTTAATGTCCGGTTGTAGATAACTTTGAACCTTAATTAATTAAAATGAATCAACCGTGTGTGTTACCGTGATGGCCTCTTCTCGGCGGAGTCCGGGAAGTGGACACGGTGTTGGAGTAATGCTTGCGCAGGTTGTTCCTCTAGTTCTCGCTCGCCTTTGCCTCCTCTTCTCGCTCTCTTTTCGTATAAGTTAGCCACCACATATGCTAGTCGCTTGCTGCAGCTCCACATATACTTGCCTTATCCTGTCCTATAAGCTTAAATAGTCTTGATCGCGTGGGTGTGAGATTGCTGAGTCCCTGTGGCTCACAGATACTACAACTCCAGATGCAGGTCCAGGTGATTCCGCTCCAGGTGACGAGTACGAGCTCAAGTGGGAGTTCGACGAGGACTCTCAGCGTTATTATGTTTCCTTTCCCGACGATCAGTAGTGGTGCCTAGTTGGGGTTATCGATTCAGGGCCTTGTCGCATGTTGGGGGTCTTTTCTATTTTGGCGCCGTAGTCGGGCCATGAGTGATTTGTATGATGGATGTTATTTATGTACTCTGATGTGACGTGGCGAGTGTAAGCCAACTATGTTATCTTCCCCGTTTTATTATGTATTACATGGGATGTTGTAATGATTGCCTGACTTGCG
The DNA here is from genome assembly GCF_003073215.2 of Triticum urartu. Classification (NCBI taxonomy): domain Eukaryota; kingdom Viridiplantae; phylum Streptophyta; class Magnoliopsida; order Poales; family Poaceae; genus Triticum; species Triticum urartu. Next base: position 697,307,874 of record NC_053024.1, on the reverse strand, counting down.
ACATTGCTTTCAATGCGGTTATGTCTCTAAGTCATGCCTCGACACGTGGGAGCTATAGCCGCATCGAGGGCGTTACAAGTTGGTAATCAGAGCCTTCCCCGACCTTAGGAGCCCCATTGCTTGATCGTTTTTAGCAGCCGAGTTGTGTCTAGAAAAATGTTTTGAGTCCTTAGGAATTATATATCGGAGAGTTAGGAATTCTTTTTACTTCCCAGTCTCCTCATCGCTCTGGTAAGGCATCCTGACGTAGAGTTTTGACTCTTCTCTTCTCAAATTTCACTAAAAATTTTTTTTAGGATCACGCGAGTATCTTGGTTTTGTTCCGATGGTTTTGTGACGAGAACATTGTTCTTGGTGCCTCCTGTCTTTAGGGGTTGTGGCAGTGTCCCGGGGAGTTGAGCTCCGAGGTGTTGTCGTCACAATTTTATCGTTGCAATTCTGGTATACTTGAGATATGTGCGCGACATCGAAAATCTCTTTTATGCAGTTCGTTGGTGAGATAACCTCGACGCCACCCAGTACTGGGGCGGGAGTTCGGGAGTATCGCCATAACTTGTATAACGGATGCTTTTCGAAGGTTGAGATAGATGGTTTCCGAAGGTTTCTTGGTTATGTGTTGAAGGATGGATACAGCTGGATGTAGGATTTGCTAGCTTGAGTGAGATATTATGCTCCCCTGTATCCCCAACACCTGATTGCATAACCGGGAAAATTTCGGGAATTTCATAGGTGGGAATTCAAGTAGCCTTAGGATATCTTTCCGACAGATGTATGATATGAAATTGGGGTTCGACGTCTAGTGGTTCGCCTATTCACGGTCGATTTTACAGTGGTCTCGTTGTGTCTTAAAGAGTCCTTGGCTATGCTGACTCGGGGACGCTTCGTATGTCATGTGCACTGCCTTGTACATGATGGTGCTGTACGATCGAGCCCGTGTAGGTCCCACCACGAAAACTTCGGACGAAATTTCTATCATGTATTTGTTCCGGCTTATTCCGCAAGCCAACCCTTGGTTTTATTTCGAGTTGTGGCATTCGTTTTGCTTCGACGTCATATGTTGATTCCATCCCTCGTTGTTGTACCCCTTCTACCTGATTCTTCGTGGCTTCGCAATTTAGGAATATGTGACCACTTCAAGAGAAAGTGCATTCGTTCATTTTGTTCGGATGTGAAGACTTATGTTGCAATTTTCATTCCGTTGGATTCAGCTTCAATATTTATCTGTCAATGTGCTAATGGTGGTTCAACCTGTTCAGGATGGCTCCTCCAACGCGCACGACTCCGAATCCTGACCCGCCTCCACCTCCGCCTCCTCCGGAAGCATGGCAAGCTGTGATGGCCGCTACTAATGCAAACACACAGTTGATCATGCAAATCCTCCAAGAGCGCAATCAAGCAGTCAAGGGAATCAAGGCAGCAATCAGTACCACTTTGTACTCTGAACCAGTTCCTCGCAAATAGTCCAAAGACGTTCAGCAATTGTGTTGAGGCTTCTGTCTATGACTACAACAAGTTGTTCCAGAAGCTTGCCCGCTTTGCCAAGCAGGACGTACCTGATGAGAAGAGCATGATATATCAGTTCAGGGGTGGTCTCAGAGAAGAAATCCAGCTCGCTCTTGTCCTCTTTGAGCCGTTGAGATACGATGAGTTCTACAACATGGCACTGAAGCGAGAGGCTGCTCAGTTGAGGTGTGATGCTTCCAGGAAGCGAGTCAGAGATGCTACTCCTTCTTCCTCTACTCAAGTGGCCAAGCAGGAGAAGTATTGGCTTCCTCCTCCTCCGTTCCATCAGCCGTATCAACAGAAGAGCAAAGGTGGCAGTGGTTCTTCCCACCCACCCAACCCTGGCTTTCAGAACAAGTCTTCGTCTCAACCTCCAAGATCGAGTGCTCCGTACCACCGTCCGCTTTCAGAGGTCACGTGCAACAAGTTCCAACAGAAGGGTCACTATGCCAACAAGTGTTTCAACCAGAGGCGTCTTCCTCCTCCTCCTCCTGTCAGATCGACAAGTACAGCTGTGGTCAAGCATAACCCCAAGCACGCCAAGGTCAATTTGATGAATGCAGCTCAGGCAGAGGACTCGTCAGATGTGATCATGGGTAACCTTCCTATTAATGATATTCCTGCAAAAGTTCTTTTTGACACGGGTGCATCGCATTGTTTCATGTCAAAGCCATTTTTTTTACCAAGCATGAGTTCGTTTCTTCTCATTTGGGTAAACAAATGGATATCGTTTCTCCTGGCAAACGTTTGAGTGCAAGTCTGGAGGTGCCAGATGTTACTATCACATTGGGCGACTACAAGTTCCTTTCTTCCCCAATGGTTCTTGGTAACTCGGATATTGATCTAATTCTCGGAATGGATTGGCTTTCTAAGCACAAGGCTCAGCTTGATTGTGCAGCCAGGCAGATTCAATTGACTCATTCGTCTGAGGATGTAATTGTCTTTGCCGCTCGTGATGATACCATCCGTCTGTTTTCTCTCAATGAGAAGGGTGAACTCGATGCTATCTCGCAAATTCCAGTCATTTGCAAATATCAAGACGTCTTTCCGGAAGAGCTCCCAGGAATGCCTCCGCACCGGCCAGTTGAATTTGTTATTGATCTTGAGCCCGGTACGAACCTGTGTGCAAGCGTCCTTACAAGCTCGGACCTGAAGAGTTGAAGGAGCTGAAGAAACAACTCGATGAGCAAGAGAGAATGGGTCTCATACGGCCTAGTTCTTCTCTGTGGGGTTGTGGTGTTCTTTTTGTGAAGAAGAAGGATGGATCGGACCAACTTTGCGTTGATTACCGTCCATTGAACAAGAAGACCATCAAGAACAAATACCCACTTCCCAACATCAATGAGCTATTTGAACAACTCAAAGGTGCTTAAGTATTCTCCAAGCTTGATCTCCGCATGGGTTATCATCAGATTCGTATCCGTGAGCAAGATATTCCCAAGACGGCTTTCAGGACAAGCTTTGGTTCATATGAATACACTTCCATGTCTTTTGGCCTCGTCAACGCTCCTCCGACGATCTCTCACATGATGAACTTCATCTTCAATGCCTACACCAATGACTTCCTTTTGGTCTATCTCGACGACATTCTGGTTTTCTCCAAGAACAAGGAAGATCATGCCAAGCACTTGCGTTTGGTGCTTGATAAGCTCAGGGAACATCAGTTCTACGCCAAGTTCTCCATGTGTGAATTTTGGCTCGATGAGGTTCTTTATCTTGGTCATATCATCTCTGCCAAGGGTATTGCTGTGAATCCTGAGAAGGTGTCTGCAATTGTGAATTGGGAACCTCCTCAGAACGTCAAGCAACTCCGTAGTTTCCTCGGTCTCGCAAGCTACTGCTGAAGATTCATTGAAAACTTTTCTAAGATCGCGAAGCCTCTCTCAAATCTTCAGAAGCACGTCAAGTACGTTTGGTCTCCGGAGTGTGATATTGCTTTCAACACTTTGAAAGAGAAGTTGATCACTGCTCCAGTTCTGACTCCGCCTGATGAATCCAAGCCGTACGAGGTCTTTTGTGATGCCTCTCTCCAAGGTCTTGGCGCAGTTTTGATGCAAGAGAAGAAAGTTGTTGCTTATACCTCTTGCCAGTTGAAGCCTAATGAGAAGAACTATCCCACTCATGATTTCGAGTTGGCGGCAGTTGTGCATGCTCTTTTGACTTGAAGACATGTTCTATTGGGAAGAAAAGTGGACATTTTCACTGATCACAAGAGTCTTAAGTACATCTTCACTCAGCCTAATCTCAACCTCAGGCAAACTCGATGGGTCGAAATGATTCAAGAGTATAATCCGAGTATCGAGTATACTCCAGGCAAAGCCAATGTGATTGCGGACGCTTTGAGCAGGAAAGCATATTGCAGCAGTTTGATTCTCAAGCCTTATCAACCCGAGCTTTGTGAAGCTTTCCGCAAACTTAATCTGCAAATTGTTCCTCAAGGTTTCCTCGCCAACCTTCAAGTCTCTCCTACCTTGGAAGACCAGATTCACCAAGCCCAGCTTCTTGATGCTATGGTGAAAAAGGTGAAGATTGGGATTGCCAAGAGTCAGTCCAAATACAAGTGCTACCGCCTTGATGACAAGGACACTCTCTTCTTCGAGGATCGAATTGTGGTACCCAAAGGTGAACTTCGTAAGGTGATCATGAACGAGGCTCACAATTCTCTCCTCTCCATCCACCCTGGGAGTACGAAGATGTATCAGGACCTCAAGCAAGCTTATTGGTGGACTCGAATGAAGCGCGAGATCGCTCAATTCGTGAATGAATGTGATGTCTGCAGAAGAGTGAAGGCAGAACACCAAAGGCCAGCAGGTCTCCTCCAACCTCTTGCCATTCCAGAATGGAAGTTTGACCACATTGAAATGGACTTCGTGACTGGGTTTCCAAAGTCCAAACGTGGCAATGATGCTATATTCGTTGTCATCGACAAACTCACCAAAGTGGCTCACTTTCTGCCTATCAAAGAGTCGATCACTGCAACTCAATTGGCGGAACTCTATACCTCTCGAATTGTCTCTCTGCACGGTATTCCTCAAGTGATATCTTCAGACCGTGGCAGCATCTTTACCTCCAAGTTTTGGGATTCTTTTCAGATGGCCATGGGCACCAACATCCGCTTCAGCACTACTTTCCATCCTCAAACAAGCGGTCAAGTCGAGCGTGTCAACCAGATTCTTGAAGATATGAACAGGGCTTGTGTGATCTCCTTCGGCATGAAGTGGGAGGATTGTCTTCCTTATGCTGAATTCTCCTACAACAACAGTTTTCAAGCAAGTTCGGGCAAGGCCCCATTTGAAATTCTGTATGGCAGGAAGTGCCGTACCCCTCTCAACTGGTCTGAAACCGGTGAACGTCAGCTGCTGGGTAATGACTTAATCACAGAGGCAGAAGAAATGTGCAAAGTCATTCGTGATAACCTCAAAGCAGCCCAATCCCGCCAGAAGAGCTACTATGATAGTAAGCACCGTGATTTGGCGTTTGAGATCGGAGATCATGTTTACCTCCACGTCTCTCCTATGAAAGGTACTCGTCGCTTCGGTATCAAAGGGAAGCTTGCCCCTAGATACGTGGGACCTTTCAAGATTGTCAGCAAGAGAGGCGACCTCGCCTATCAGCTCGAGCTTCCTTCAAACTTTGCAAATGTTCATGATGTGTTCCATGTCTCTCAGCTTCGAAAGTGCTTCAAGACTCCTGACCGCATAGTCAACTTCGAGGACATTGAGCTCCAAGAAGATCTCTCCTATCGTGAGCACCCAGTTGCTATTCTTGAAGAGACTGAACGCAAGACTCGCAACAAGTCGATCAAATTTCTCAAAGTCAAGTGGTCACACCATTCCGACCGTGAAGCTACCTGGGAACGCGAGGATCACCTCCGTTCTGAGTACCCGGCGTTCTTTCAGTCCTAGATCTCGGGGCGAGATCTTTTCGTAGTGGTGGAGTGTTGTAACGCCCCAGATATAACTTTCCCAATTTGTACTCCAACTCTTGCCGTTTCTGGCTTTAAGTTAATTTATTTTCTCGGGTTCGGGTCTTTGTCTCCGTGTGTAGTTATCGTTGTCATGCATCTCATATCATGTCATCATGTGCATTGCATTTGCATACGTGTTCATCTCATGCATTCGAGCATTTTCCCCGTTGTCCGTTTTGCATTCCGGCGCTTCGTTCTCCTCCGGTGGTCATTTCTACATTTCTTTCGTGTGTGGGGATTAAACATTTCCGGATTGGACCGAGACTTGCCAAGCGGCCTTGGTTTACTACCGGTAGACCGCCTGTCAAGTTTCGTACCATTTGGACTTCGTTTGATACTCCAACGGTTAACCGAGGGACTGAAAAGGCCTCATGTGTGTTGCAGCCCAACACCCATCCAATTTGGCCCAAAACCCACCAAACTCTGCTCCATCACCTAGAGCGTTCGATCACGATCGCGTGGCCGAAAACCGCACCTCATTCGGACTCTCCTAGCTCCACTTATGCCTATAAATAGGACCCCCGAATTTCGGATCTCTCCCTCTCCCCGAAACCCTAATTTCATCTCCGCGCGCCGGACACGTCCGCCCGGCGCCAGACACGTCCGCCACCGCCCGCCGCCACCAATCACACCACGCCACGTGGCGCTCGCCTGACCCCGCCGCCGCCGTGGCCCGGGAGCCCGAGGCCGGCCCCCGCTGCCCGCATCGCCACCCACCACCGCCTCGCACCAGCCCCGCCTCGTCTCCTCCCGAGCCGGCCGAGCGCCGCCGCGGGAGCTCGCCGCGCCGCCGCCGCCTCCCGGTCGCCGCCTCATGCCGCCACACGCCGCCGCCTCGCGCGCGGCTGCCGCCTCGCGCGCCGCCGCCGCCGCCACCACCGACCCCGGGAGCCCCTCGCCGGCCTCCTCCTCTCCGGCCGTCACGATCTCCGGCGGTGAACAGTGCACGAACTCCGGCGAGCCTCGGGAACCGCGCCAGATCCAGATCTGAAAAATCCCCTCGGTTGACTTTTTCTCCTCCGAACCCTAATTTTTGTGCTATCTTTGACCTGCCATATCTCCGCATCCGTATCTCCGTTTTGGACATATAGTATATCAAAATGTTCTTCTCGACGAGTACATCATTTCATTCCATTGCATCATTTTCATTTGAGTTCATCTTGGTGCCCGAAATGCTGCTAGAAGGAGGCTTCGTGAGTTAATTGTCAGATCTGCTAGTTCATCTTAGACTTTTGTCATTTTTGCCATGATTGTTGTGTGCATGATATGCCTGTGAGTCCTTCATATGTTTTGTTAAGCATCTTGTTATCTTTCCAGAGGTGCAACCCATGCATTTTTGTGATGTGTGTGGTGACTTGTGCAAGCTTGCAAAGAGAGGCACCCGGTAAATCTGTTTTCAGGGACTTAGTAGTTTTCACTAAGTCTGGGATTATTTAGTTCATGATGCCAAATGTTCTTGTTGTTTCTAATGATCCGTGCCTCTTTTGAGGATGATCAGTAAAGGAGTTTTGTTAATCTTGTTATGCTTTATCCATCCATGCCTTTGTTTGCAATTATGGAGCACCCTAGCTTGAGTCAATCGAGCTCTACTTTTGCTTCGTGGTGAATCTGGGCAGATCGTCAACTTGTTTGCGATTTTGCCGATGCTATTGTAGTTGATCCGTGCATGCTATGCCATTGTTCTTGCCATGTCTAGCTAGCATTTTGTGCCTTCTTAATGGATGTATGCTTGCCTTGCCATGACTTGCACCGTAGTGAGTGCATCGAGCTCGTTTACATGCCTTCGTGAGTTATATTTCAGCATGTCTCAGTTTTCACTAAGTCTGAAAACTGATTGCGTTTTAGCTATGTTCGTGTGCTTGTTAGTATATTTTGTGATCCCTTTTGGCCCCAGGTCACTTAGGGTCTTTTGTGAAGCTTGTTGAGTAGCTCCATGCCATGTTCTTCCTTGTCATAATCAGGTCCTGTAGCATGTTGTTTTGCTGCTCCGAAGAGAGCTTCATGATCTGAAATTTCAGACAAGTGTTAATTTCACTAAGTCTGAGATCTGTTTTGCATTTGCGTTTTTGCCATGCTTGTTTGAACCTCATAATGGATGAATTGGCCGTAGCTCCGTGCTAGTCTTTTGTTAAGCATCTTGAATGCTTCCCTGCCATGTATTTTGATGCCATGTTTGGGTGCTGTAGCATGTTCATTTCATTGCATTTAGATGCCTACTTGCTGTAAATCGCAGACAGGTGTCATTCTTAAATCGCTTGCCATTTCCAAACCATAACTCCGATTCCGGCGTTCTTTATATCGTTTTCAAGCGATTTCATCCCATCTTTCCAGTGGCACACTTGGTTTTCCAAGTTGAGGCCAGGTTCATGCATTTCCTGTCATATCTTGCATTTTGCATCCCGCATCGCATCTCGCATAGCATACCATCATTGCATCTTATTGCTTGAGCTTCCACGTGGTTGATTGTAGCCTTGTTGCTTGTTTGTCTTGTTTGGGTAGAGCCGGGAGACGAGTTCGCTAACGAGGAGCCCGTTGAGTTTGCTTTTGAGGATCCAGTCAACTCTGACAGCTTTGCAGGCAAGATGATCATACCCTCGAAATCACTACTATCTTTGCTATGCTAGTTTGCTCGCTCTTTTGCTATGCCAATGCTACGATGCCTACCTTTTGCTTGTCAGCCTCCCATTTGCCATGTCAAACCTCTAACCCACCTTGTCCTAGAAAACCGTTGATTGGCTATGTTACCGCTTTGCTCAGCCCCTCTTATAGCGTTGCTAGTTGCAGGTGAAGATTGGAGCCGTTCCTAGTTGGAGCATTTATTTACTTATTGGGATATCATTATATTGCTATGTTATCTTAATGCATCTATATACTTGGTAAAGGGTTGAAGGCTCGGCCTCTCGCCTAGTGTTTTGTTCCACTCTTGCCGCCCTAGTTTCCGTCATATCGGTGTTATGTTCCCGGATTTTTGCGTTCCTTACGCGGTTGGGTGATGATGCGAACCCTTGATAGTTCGACTTGATTAAAGCTTTTCCAGCAATGCCCAACATTGGTTTTACCATTTGCCACCTAGCCTATTTTCCCCTTGGGTCTCCGGAGCCCGAGGGTCATCTTATTTTAAACCCCCCCGGGCCAGTGCTCCTCAGAGTGTTCGTCCGAACCGGGCAGCCTACGGGGCCACCTCAGGGAAACTCGAGGGTTGGTTTTACTCGTAGCTTGATCTATCTGAGTGTGCCCTGAGAAAGAGATATGTGCAGCTCCTATCGGGATTTGTCGGCACATTCGGGCGGTGTTGCTGGTTTAGTTTTAACCTGTCGAGATGTCTTGTTGTACCGGGATACCGAGTCTAATCGGAATGTCTCGGGTGGAGGTCTATTCCTTCGTTGACCGTGAGAGCTTGTCATGGGCTAAGTTGGGACTCCCTGCAGGGATTGAACTTTCGAAAGCCGTGCCCGCGGTTATGGGCAGATGGGAATTTGTTAATGTCCGGTTGTAGATAACTTGAACCTTAACTTAATTAAAATGAATCAACCATGTGTGTTACCATGATGGCCCCTTCTCGGCGGAGTCCGGGAAGTGGACACGGTGTTGGAGTAATGCTTGTGCAGGTTGTTCCTCTTGATTCTCGCTTGCGCTTTGCCTCCTCTTCTCGCTCTCTTTTGCGTATAACTTAGCCACCATATATGCTAGTCGCTTGCTGCAGCTCCACATATATTTGCCTTACCCTTCCTATAAGCTTAAATAGTTTTGATCGCGAGGGTGCGAGATTGCCGAGTCCCTGTGGCTCACAGATGCTATAACTCCAGATGCAGGTCCAGGTGATTCCGCTCCAGGTGATGCGTATGAGCTCAAGTGGGAGTTCGACGAGGACTCTCAACGTTACTATGTGTCTTTTCCTGATGATCAGTAGTGGTGCCCAGTTGGGGTTTGATCGGGACCGTGTCGCATGTTGGGTCTTTCTTCTATTTTGGCGCCGTAGTCGGGCCATGAGTGTTTGGATGATGGATGTTATTTATGTACTTTGATGTGACGTGGCGAGTGTAAGCCAACTATGTATCTCCCCTTTTATTCTATATATTACATGAGATGTTGTGATGATTGCCTAACTTGCGACATTGCTTTCAATGCGATTATGTCTCTAAGTCGTGCCTCGACACGTGGGAGCTATAGCCGCATCGAGGGCGTTGACATTTATCTAAACATCCCTAGCTTTTTATTTTCGTAATCTTTATTATCTTGCAAACCTATCCAACAACACCTACAAAGTACTTCTAGTTTCATACTTGTTCTAGGTAAAGCGAACATCAAGCGTGCGTAGAGTTGTATTGGTGGTCGATAGAACTTGAGGGAATATTTGTTCTACCTTTAGCTCCTCATTGGGTCCGGCACTCTTACTTATCGAAAACTGTTGCGATCCCTATACTTGTGGGTTATCAAGACCTTTTTCTGGCGCCATTGTCGGGGAGTCATAGCGTGGGGTGAATATTCTCGTGTGTGCTTGTTTGCTTTATCACTGAGTAATTTTTATTTGCTGTTCTAAGTTGTTCTCTATATTTAGTTATGGATATGGAACACGAAATACCAAAAAAATTAGGTGTACTTGCTACTCATGGAGATAGGGGACCTCCTAAAACCCTCGATGTTGGCTATGTGAAAGATATTATGTACTACTTTGATAATCCTGAGAAAACCCCGTTCAACTATGTAATGGGAGTAACGTTGGATCAACGTGAATACTTTAAGGATTATCGCTTGACAGAAAAAGGGAAACTATTATGGGATCAAATTCATTTATTGAAGTGGTATGCTAGGCAAGTATGCGTGAGATATGATAATACTTGCTGCTCTAGGATGAAGGCTCTACACCTTCCCTTTTCATGCAAATTTAATGATGATAAAACCTTGGCTTATTATGCTAATGGTATGTATGATTACTATGATGTGGAACAAATAGAAGAATTCGTTCCTTTTATGGGTGCTTATGAAATTGAATCTATGTTCAAAGAGTTTAAAAATCTTTATGATGCTGGTGATAGATCTGAGAATTTTTCTATACTTAAATATTGTTATAAAAATTATGAATACAATTACAATATTAATACATTTATTGAGAAAGTCTCCGCTGTCCAAGAAGAGACTAATATTTCGCAGGAAGCTATGGAAGAAGAAATTGATGAAACTGTGAGCGCATTGGATGAAAAGATGATGAAGAGAGCGAAGAACAAAAGGAAGAAGAGCGGATTGATCACCCGTGCCCACCTTCTAATGAGAGTAACTCTACAACTCATACACTGTTTAATTCCCCTTCGTGCTTACCGAAGGATGATTGCTATGATGATTGCTATGATCCCGTTGATTCTCTTGAAATATCCCTTTTTGATGATGCTTGCTATGCTTGTGGCCAAGATGCCAATATGAATTATGCTTATGGAGATGAACTTGCTATAGTTCCTTATGTTAAACATGAAATTGTTGCTATTGCACCCACGCATGATAGTCCTATTATCTTTTTGAATTCTCCAAACTACACTATATCGGAGAAGTTTGTGTTTATTAAGGATTATATTGATGGGTTGCCTTTTACCGCTGCACATGATAATTTTGATGAATGTAATATGCATGTGCTTTCTGCTCCTACTTGCAATTATTATGAGAGAGGAACTATATCTCCACCTCTTTATATTTCCAACACGATAGAATTGCAAGAAACTGCTTATACTATGCATTGGCCTTTACTATGTGTGCATGAATTGTTCTTTTATGACATGCCGATGCATAGGAAGAGAGTTAGACTTCGCCATTGCTTGATATATGTTACTTTGTGCTCACTACTAAATTACAAATCATTGTTAATTAAAATTGGCTTTGATATACCTTGGGATCCGGGTGGATTCACTACTTGAGCACTATATGCCTAGCTTAATGGCTTTAAAGAAAGCGCTACCAGGGAGACAACCCGGAAGTTTTAGAGAGTCATTTATTTCTGTTGAGTGCTTTCATATAGTTTAAAAACAAAAAAATAAATAAAGAGGGGAACCCAAAACTTTTCAAAAAGGAAAGTGAAAGTAAGAGAGATAAACATTGTTAAAGTGGGAGCTAGCCTTGAACTTTGTTCATGCTGACGAAAACTTTGTGAATGTTGATTACAGAAACTTTTCAATAAAAATAATTATCCCCTTGTACAATCCGATTGTATTATAAAAATAATGTGCCAAGGTTTGCCTTTAGGATGTTTACAATGCTTGTTGGTTTGTACGGTGCAGGACAGAAACTTTGGCTGTATTGCGCGATTTTACATTTTTACCTGGAACGTCAATTGGCTGTGATTCCTTTTGCACTGTCTTCCTGTACACATTGTTTATTTTTCCTAATTTTGGTAGAATTTTTGGGCTACCAGAAGTATGGTGAATGTTCAGATTGCTACAGACTGTTCTGTTTTTGACAGATTCTGTTTTTGATGCATAGTTTACTTGTTTTGATGAATCTATCAATTTATATCAGTGGATTAAGCCATGGAAAAGCTATATTACAGTAGATAAAATGCAAAAACAAAATATGAATTGGTTGGCTACAGTACTTAGAGTAGTGATTTGCTTTATTATACTAACGGATCTTGCCGAGTTTTCTGATGAAGTTTTGTGTGGATGAAGTGTTCGATGATCGAGAAGGTCTCGATGTGAGAAGAAGGAAGAGAGGCAAGAGCTCAAGCTTGGGATGCCCGAGGCACCCCAAGTAAATATTTAAGGAGACTCAAGCGTCTAAGCTTGGGGATGCCCCGGAAGGCATCCCCTCTTTCTTCAACAAGTATCGGTATGTTTTCGTATTCGTTTCGTTTATGCATTATGTGCAAGTCTTGGAGCGTCCTTTGCATTTAGTTTTCATTTTTCTTTTATGAACCATGCTGTATGAGATAGTCCTTGGTTGATTTATAGAATGCTCATTGCACTTCACTTAAATCTTTTGAGTATGGCTTTATAGAATGCTTCATGTGCTTCACTTATATCATTTGAAGTTTGGATTTCCTGTTTCTCTTTACATAGAAAACCGCCATTTGTAGAATGCTCTTTTGCTTCACTTATATTTGTTAGAGTGTGGGCATATCTTTTGTAGAAAGAATTAAACTCTCTTGCTTCACTTATATCTATTTAGAGAGATGACAGGAATTGGTCATTCACATGGTTAGTCATAAAATCCTACATAAACTTGTAGATCACTGAATATGATATGTTTGATTCCTTGCAATAGTTTTGCGATATAAAGATGGTGATATTGGAGTCATGCTAGTGGGTAGTTGTGGATTGTAGAAATACTTGTATTGGAGTTTGTGATTCACGTAGCATGCATGTATGGTGAACCGTTATGTAACAAAGTCGGAGCATGAGGTATTTATTGATTGTCTTCCTTATGTGTGGCGGTCGGGGACAAGCGATGGTCTTTTCCTACCAATCTATCCCCCTAGGAGCATGTGTAGTAGTACTTTGCTTCGAGGGCTAATAAACTTTTGCAATAAGTGTATGAGTTCTTTATGACTAATGTGAGTCCATGGATTATACGCACTCTCACCCTTCCATCATTGCTAGCCTCTTCGGTACCGTGCATTGCCCTTTCTCACCTCGAGAGTTGGTGCAAACTTCGCCGGTGCATCCAAACCCTATGATACGATACGCTCTATCACACATAAACCTCATTATATCTTCCTCAAAACAGCCACCATACCTACCTATCATGGCATTTCCATAGCCATTCCGAGATATATTGCCATGCAACTTTCATCATCATCATATACATGACTTGAGCATTTATTGTCATATTGCTTTGCATGATCGTAAGATAGCTAGCATGATGTTTTCATGGCTTGTCCATTTTTTGATATCATTGCTATGCTAGATCATTGCACATCCCGGTACACCGCCGGAGGCATTCATCATCATATACATGACTTGAGCATTTATTGTCATATTGCTTTGCATGATCGTAAGATAGCTAGCATGATGTTTTCATGGCTTGTCCGTTTTTTGATATCATTGCTACGCTAGATCATTGCGCATCCCGGTACACCGCCGGAGGCATTCATATAGAGTCATATCTTTGTTCTAGATATCGAGTTGTAATATTGAGTTGTAAGTAAATAAAAGTGTGATGATCATCATTATTAGAGCATTGCCCCAGTGAGGAAAGGATGATGGATACGATGATTCCCCCACAAGTCGGGATGCGACTCCGGACTTTATGAAAAATAAAAGATGCCAAAGAAGCCCAAATACAAAAAAAGAGAAGGCCCAAAAAATTTAAAAAAGAGAGAAAAAATGAGAGATAAAGAGAGAAGGGGCAATGTTACTATCCTTTTACCACACTTGTGCTTCAGAGTAGCACCATGTTCTTCATAGAGAGAGTATCCTATGCTTTCACTTTCATATACTACTGGGAATTTTCATTATAGAACTTGGCTTGTATATTCCGATGATGGGCTTCCTCAAATGCCCGAGGTCCTCATGAGCAGCAAGTTGGATGCACACCCACTTAGTTTCAGTTTGAGCTTTCATACACTTATAGCTCTTAGTGCATCGTTGCATGGCAATCCCTACTCCTCACATTGACATCAATTGATGGGCATCTCCATAGCCCGTTGATTAGCCACGTCGATGTGAGATTTTCTCCCTTTTTGTCTTCTCCACACAACCTCCACCATCATATTCTATTCCACCTATAGTGATATGTCCATGGCTCACGCTCATGTATTGCGTGAAAGTTGAAAAGGTTTGAGAACGTCAAAAGTATGAAAAAATTGCTCGGCTTGTCATCGGGGTTGTGCATGATGTGAATATTTTGTGTGGTGAAGATGGAGCATAGCCAGACTATATGATTTTGTAGGGATAACTTTCTTTGGCCATGTTATTTTGAAAAGACATGATTGCTTTATTGGTATGCTCGAAGTATTGTTGTTTTTATGTCAAATGATAGACTATTGCTTTGAATCACTCGTGTCTTAATATTCATGCCATGATTAGACATATGATCGAGATTATGCTAGGTAGCATACCACATCAAAAATTATCTTTTTTATCATTTACCTATTCGAGGATGAGCAGGAATTAAGCTTGGGGATGCTAATATGAAGGAAATATGCCCTAGAGGCAATAATGAAGTTATTATTTATATTTCCTTATATCATGATAAATGTTTATTATTCATGCTAGAATTATATTAACCGGAAACTTAGTACATGTGTGGATACATAGACAAACAGAGTGTCACTAGTATGCCTCTACTTAACTAGATCATTAATCGAAGATGGTTAAGTTTCCTAGCCATGGACAAAGAGTTGTCATTTGATGAACGTGATCACATCATTAGAAAATGATGTGATTGACTTGACCCATCTGTTAACTTAGCACTATGATCGTTTAGTTTATTGCTATTGCTTTCTCCGTAACTTATACATGTTCCTATGACTATGAGATTATGCAACTCCCGAAATACCGGAGGAACACTTAGTGTGCTATCAAACGTCACAACATAACCGGGTGATATAAAGATGCTCTACAGGTGTCTCCGATGGTGTTTGTTGAGTTGGCATAGATCGAGATTAGGATTTGTCACTCCGATTGTCGGAGAGGTATCTCTGGGCCCTCTCGGTAATGCACATCACTATAAGCCTTGCAAGCAATGTGACTAATGAGTTAGTTACGGGATGATGCATTATGGAACGAGTAAAGAGACTTGTCGGTAACGAGATTGAACTAGGTATTAAGATACCGAACGATCGAATCTCGGGCAAGTAACATACCGATGACAAAGGGAACAACGTATGTTGTTATGCGGTTTGACCGATAAAGATCTTCGTAGAATATGTAGGAACCAATATGAGCAATCCAGGTTCCGCTATTGGTTATTGACCGGAGATGAGTCTCGGTCATGTCTACATAGTTCTCGAACCCGTAGGGTCCGCACGCTTAACGTTCGGTGACGATCGGTATTATGAGTTTATGTGTTTTGGAGCTAACAAAGTGTGCAAGCTCCAGCGATCCATTTATGGACTGGTACAAGCCTCTCGGAGTTGGAATAAACGCTTTGATAGTGTGATTAAAGCATTTGGTTTTATACAGACTTTCGGAGAAGCCTGTATTTACAAGAAAGTGAGTGGGAGCTCTGTAGCATTTCTGATATTATATGTGGATGACATATTACTGATTGGAAATGACATAGAATTTCTGGATAGCATAAAGGGATACTTGAATAAGAGTTTTTCAATGAAAGACCTCGGTGAAGCTGCTTACATATTAGGCATAAAGATCTATAGAGATAGATCAAGACGCTTAATTGGACTTTCACAAAGCACATACCTTGACAAGATTTTGAAGAAGTTCAAAATGGATCAAGCAAAGAAAGGGTTCTTGCCTGTGTTACAAGGTGTGAAATTGAGTCACACTCAATGCCCGACCACTGCAGAAGATAGAGAGAAAATGAAAGATGTTCCCTATGCTTCAGCCATAGGCTCTATCATGTATGCAATGCTGTGTACCAGACCTGATGTGTGCCTTGCTATAAGTTTAGCAGGGAGGTACCAAAGTAATCCAGGAGTGGATCACTGGACAGCGGTCAAGAACATCCTGAAATACGTGAAAAGGACTAAGGATATGTTTCTCGTATATGGAGGTGACAAAGAGCTCACCGTGAGAGGTTACGTTGATGCAAGCTTTGACACTGATCCGGACGATTCTAAATCGCAAACCGGATACGTGTTTATATTAAATGGTGGAGCTGTCAGTTGGTGCAGTTCTAAACAAAGCGTGGTAGCGGGATCTACATGTGAAGCGGAGTACATAGCTGCTTCGGAAGCAGCGAACGAAGGAGTCTGGATGAAGGAGTTCATATCCGATCTAGGTGTTATACCTAGTGCATCGGGTCCAATGAAAATCTTTTGTGACAATACTGGTGCAATTGCCTTGGCAAAGGAATCCAGATTTCACAAGAGGACCAAGCACATCAAGAGACGCTTCAATTCCATCCGGGATCTAGTCCAGATGGGAGACATAGAGATTTGCAAGATACATACGGATCTGAATGTTGCAGACCCGTTGACTAAGCCTCTTCCACGAGCAAAACATGATCAGCACCAAGGCTCCATGGGTGTTAGAATCATTACTGTGTAATCTAGATTATTGACTCGAGTGCAAGTGGGAGACTGAAGGAAATATGCCCTAGAGGCAATAATAAAGTTATTATTTATTTCCTTATATCATGATAAATGTTTATTATTCATGCTAGAATTGTATTAACCGGAAACATAATACATGTGTGAATACATAGACAAACTTAGTGTCACTAGTATGCCTCTACTTGACTAGCTCGTTAATCAAAGATGGTTATGTTTCCTAACCATAAACAAAGTGTTATTATTTGATTAACGAGGTCACATCATTAGTTGAATGATCTGATTGACATGACCCATTCCATTAGCTTAGCACCCGATCGTTTAGTATGTTGCTATTGCTTTCTTCATGACTTATACATGTTCCTATGACTATGAGATTATGCAACTCCCGTTTGCCGGAGGAACACTTTGTGTGCTACCAAACGTCACAACGTAACTGGGTGATTATAAAGGAGCTCTACAGGTGTCTCCAAAGGTAGATGTTGGGTTGGCGTATTTCGAGATTAGGATTTGTCACTCCGATTGTCGGAGAGGTATCTTTGGGCCCTCTCGGTAATGCACATCACATAAGCCTTGCAAGCATTGAAACTAATGAGTTAGTTGTGAGATTATGTATTACGGAACGAGTAAAGAGACTTGCCAGTAACGAGATTGAACTAGGTATTGGATACCGACGATCGAATCTCGGGCAAGTAACATACCGATGACAAAGGGAACAACGTATGTTGTTATGCGGTCTGACCGATAAAGATCTTCGTAGAATATGTAGGAGCCAATATGGGCATCCAGGTCCCACTATTGGTTATTGACCGGAGACGTGTCTCGGTCATGTCTACATTGTTCTCGAACCGTAGGGTCCGCACGCTTAACGTTACGATGACAGTTATTATGAGTTTATGCATTTTGATGTACCGAAGTTAGTTCGGAGTCTCGGATGTGATCACAGACATAACGAGGAGTCTCGAAATGGTCGAGACATAAATATTGATATATTGGACGGCTATATTCGGACACCGGAAGTGTTCCGGGTGATTTCGGAGAAAACCGGAGTACCGGAAGGGTTACCGGAACCCTCCGGGGAAGTAATGGGCCTTATTGGGCCTTAGGGGAGAGAGGGGGCTGCGGCCTAGGAGGTGGCGCCCCCCCCCACATGGGGAGTCCGAATTGGACTAGGAAGGGGGGCGCGGCCCCTCTTTCCCTCTCCCTCTCCCCCTCTTTCCTTCCCCCTTAGGGTTTCCTAATTGGATTAGGAAAGGGGAGTCCTACTCCCACTAGGAGGAGGACTCCCCCTCCCCTTGGCGCGCCCCATAGGGCCGGCCGGCCTCCCCCTTGCTCCTTTATATACGGGGGCAGGGGGGCACCCTAGAACACACAAGTTGATCTTTGAGATCGTTCCTTAGCCGTGTGCGGTGCCCCCTGCCACCATATTCCACCTCGATCATATCGTTGTAGTGCTTAGGCGAAGCCCTGCGTCGGTAGAACATCAAGATCGTCACCACGCCGTCGTGCTGACGGAACTCCTCCCCGAAGCTTTGCTGGATCCGAGCCCGGGGATCGTCATCGAGCTGTACGTGTGCTAAGAACTCGGAGGTGCCGGAGTAACGGTGCTTGGATCGGTCGGACCGGGAAGAAGACGTACGACTACTTCCTCTACGTTGTGTCAACGCTTCCGTTGCGATCTACAAGGGTACGTAGATCATGCTCTCCCCTTCATTGCTATGCATCACCATGATCTTGCGTGTGCGTAGGAATTTTTTTGAAATTACTACGTTCCCCAACAGAAGGAGTCCTGGTTGGGACCTCAGGTCTCAGATGTTAGGTTTGGCTGCGAGGTCTGTTTGGTATTAGGTCCAGACTATCAGCGCCCCTTCATCAGTTAAATAGGAGTAGCGACAGAGGTTGCGAAGATGGTGGCTTTGGTCTTACTGTTGTACGACTTTGTAAGGTCTTGTGTTATAATCAATAAAGTGGCCGTATGCATCGTCCAGATGCAGAGGCCGGGGGTATTCCTCCTTTTCGAAAAAAAATGTTGCCATTTATTTTATTTTTCTCACCCTAGCCGATGATGGTCGCGATGTCCACGTGATCATAATGCATTCCACGGTAAATCACAAGGCTATGAAATTTCCACTGCATGCCACACTTATCATTATGTTGCGCAAGGGAACGTCTAAAACTTTAAAAACAAATCTCATTGACCACGAACTACTCCCAACGCCAAGATATATAAAGACTTTTGAAAAACTAATCAAATCCTAGACATAAAATACTTTTGAATCAGTGAACACTTTTCGAATCGACAATTTTGTTTTGAAATTTTTGATTTTCTCAAAAAAAAATCATGAACATTAGTTTTGTTTACAATTTTTTTTAAATGTATGAACCGGTTTCGAATTCATTAACATTTTTTGACTCAACAAACATTTTTTCAATCGACAAACTTAAAAAAAAATGGGGAACACACTTTTATTTTTATTTTTGTGAATGGATATTTTTTTCAGATTCCCGAATATGTTTTGATTACACGATAATTTTTTCAAAATCATGAACATGATTTTCTTTCCCGACCATTTTTTCCAAAAATTGTGATTTTTTATAATTTTATGAACAGTTTTGCAAAAACACCAACATTTTTTGAATCTGCAAAACTTTTATGATTTTCTAACATTTTTAAATTCACATATATTTTTATGATTTCTCAAACATTTTTTTTGAAAAGTTGCAACTTTTAGAATATTAAAATCCCGAATTAATTTAAATAAGAAATAAGAAATCATGAACATTAGTTTTGTTTACATTTTTTTTAAATGTATGAACCAGTTTCGAATTCATTAACATTATTTAACTCAACAAACATTTGTTCAATCAACAAACTTTTTTTAAAAAATTGGGGACCAAATTTTTATTTTTATTTTTGTGAATGGACATTTTTTTCAGATTCCCGAATATGATTTGAATACATGATCATTTTTTCAAAATCATGAACATGATTTTATTTCCCGACCATTTTTTCAAAAAATTGTGATTTTTTATAATTTTGTGAACAGTTTTGCAAAAACACAAACATTTTTTGAATCTGCAAATTTTTTATGGTTTTCTAAACATTTGAATCTGCAAAATTTTGTTTTGAATTCACATATGTTTTAATGATTTCTCAAAAAAAAAATTAAACTTGCAACTTTTAGATTATTAAAATCCCGAAATAATTTAAATAACAAATAAGAAAAAAAACAAAATGAGAAAAGAAAAGATAAAAAATAAAAAAACATTTGTTCAATCAACAAACTTTTTAAAAAAAAATTGGGGACCAAATTTTTATTTTTATTTTTGTGAATGGACATTTTTTTCAGATTCCCAAATATGATTTGAATACATGATCATTTTTTCAAAATCATGAACATGATTTTATTTCCCGACCATTTTTTCAAAAAATTGTGATTTTTTATAATTTTGTGAACAGTTTTGCAAAAACACAAACATTTTTTGAATCTGCAAAATTTTGTTTTGAATTCACATATATTTTTATGATTTCTCAAAAAAAAATTAAACTTGCAACTTTTAGATTATTAAAATCCCGAAATAATTTAAATAACAAATAAGAAAAAAAACAAAATGAGAAAAGAAAAGTTAAAAAATAAAAAAAAACAGGGGAGTAAAGCCCTGCAGCATACATGGATAGGGACATGCGTGTGAAAGGAAATAATTTTGTGAACAGTTTTGCAAAAACACAAAAAAAATTTGAATCTGCAAAATTTTTATGGTTTTCTAAACATTTGAATCTGCAAAAAAAATTTTGAATTCACATATATTTTTATGATTTCTCAAATATTTTTTTAAACTTGCAACTTTTAGATTATTAAAATCCCGAAATAATTTAAATAACAAATAAGAAAAAAAACAAAATGAGAAAAGAAAAGATAAAAAAATAAAAAAACGATAGGGACATGCGTGTGAAAGGAAAGATAAATATTGTGAAAGAAAAGTTAAAAAAAAAAAAAACAGGGGAGTAAAGCCCTGCAGCATACATGGATAGGGACATGCGTGTGAAAGGAAATAATTTTGTGAACAGTTTTGCAAAAACACAAAAAAAATTTGAATCTGCAAAATTTTTATGGTTTTCTAAACATTTGAATCTGCAAAAAAAAATTTGAATTCACATATATTTTTATGATTTCTCAAATATTTTTTTAAACTTGCAACTTTTAGATTATTAAAATCCCGAAATAATTTAAATAACAAATAAGAAAAAAAAACAAAATGAGAAAAGAAAAGATAAAAAATAAAAAAACGATAGGGACATGCGTGTGAAAGGAAAGATAAATATTGTGAAAGCTAGGATTCGAACTCTGGTCTCGGCGCTTAAGGAGTGATCAGCCAACCACTTTGGCGCTTATCATTTCATGACTTATTCTCGTCGCGCAGCTATATGACAACGAAGGAGACGGTGATTTTTGGTCCGAAAAGTTGAATCGATTTCCCACTTATGGATGTCATTGATGGGTAATTTTTATCAACTTAGAAGATAATTTTAATGACGGACGACCAGAAGCGATAGTCACTTTATTAGTAGGTAATAAAGAGGTAAAGATCTTTACTCCTAATGGAGCAGTTGGTAGGATTGCGTCCACGGTTTATTTTCGTCTGGTTATATTTCGTCTGGTTTATTTTCGTCCGATTTATTTTCGTCTCATATCCCACCACCATATCTCCTCACATTGATTTTTTTACCCTCACAATAAAAACTTTCCTAACTTTTCCAAAGTTTCCTAACTAGACACGTTATAAACGGGCATGTACCGATAGCACGTTATCAATTAATAAAATTTTGTTTTATGACAATCAATTCCAAATCCTAATTTTCCTAATGCATCGATCTTTGCCTTTTTTAAGTAGTTATTTTGATAGGGAGGGTTTAGCCACGAAAATCATCCCTCCATCGTCGGCTGCATCCCTCACCCACGTCGCTGTTGCAGGATCTTCATCCGTCATCCTGAGCAATTGGGGCGGCGATGCGGGCGAGCTTCACGATAGTGGGGAGGACCAGGCCGCGGTGAAGGCAGGTCATGCGCTCCTCACGCTCCACGAACGGAACCTGCGCACGGAGGCGGTAGCGCGGGGTGGCAGCCGGCAATGAGGCGGCCGCGCTACGTGACGAGCTACGGGTCCCCCTTTGTGATGTTTTGGCATCGCTCCTTCATCGCACATCCTCAGGTTCCTCTTGCCCTTCCCTTCCTCTGTCCTCCTCTCCCATCTCTATGCTTTCACGTGCATCCAGTTTTGATTCCTCGTGTGATATATACCAAACATAGGTACGTCAATTCACTTCCTTCCCTTCCCTTCGTCCCTCGGTCCCACGCTCGTGGCGCTGAAGTGGTGGCAACAGGCGATGGCGGTGGTGTCGCTGATGGCGGCGAGGACAGCATGTGGCAGCTCCCGAAGCATGAACACGACCGCACCTCGGGCCTGCCGTCTGCCAAGATATGGGTGAGTTCTCGTGCTGCCAACCATAAACCCTCATGTCCTACAAATTCCTCAAACCCTACCGTCTTGATCCCGTCCACGCTCTGATCCA
The DNA here is from genome assembly GCF_003073215.2 of Triticum urartu. Lineage (NCBI taxonomy): Eukaryota > Viridiplantae > Streptophyta > Magnoliopsida > Poales > Poaceae > Triticum > Triticum urartu. The sequence continues at coordinate 697,285,677 of NC_053024.1, read as the reverse complement.
AAGGACGATGCAGCTCTGGCCGATTGACAATGGAGGTTTGGGATCCTTCCTCTCAGCACCCACTCCTGGAAGAATCAGCGGTGCGCCACGCCGATTGAACCCCGTCGAGATCACTCGCCAAGATTGCTATTCTGAAGTTTATTGTAAAGAAAGTGAAGAGTGAGACAGGATCCGTTTATTTTCAACCGGTTTATTTTCAACCGGTTTATTTCCATCAAATTACCCCCACCCCCACGCCCACCCACCGAAACGCGCCCAGCGAACCGGGGAGAGATCTATTGATTTGGCTAAGGTAGGAAAGAACCTATTATTTGTTTGCTAAAGCAAATTGCATTAATGGGAGAGATCCGTTGATTTGGCTAAGGTAGGAAAGAATCTATTATTTGTTTGCTAAAGCAAATTGCATTAATGAAAGAGATCCGTTGATTTGGCTAAGATAGGAAATAATCTATTATTTGTTTTCTAAAGAAAATTGCATTAATGAGAGAGATTTGTTGATTTGGCTAAGATAGGCGGTTTTGAGTAAAGTTATCTTTACTGTAGACATATAATGACAATTAATCAAGTATCAACATCATTGCATGCTTATTGTGTGGAATGTGTGTCCCAATGTTGACAGAAGGTATAAAAAGATTGTCTTGGAATTATTATTGTCTTGGGAAGATATTGCCCTGAATTCTCATTTCTCATCAGAAATTTAGTATCCATTTTCGTTGATCTTATTTGCAACATGTACAAGTCAGTAATAATCTAAGGGGGTGCCCTACCGGAGAAGATTATGATAGTTGGACAAGAAACTTGATACTGTCGTGTAAGGTAAAGGTAGGAGAAATAGGAGATAAAAGCATGCATGGTGGGAGAAGGAAGTCGAATGTCACGTGGTAGCTCAGACATGGAGTGTGGAAGAAAGACAATGACGAGATGTATGTATCTACTAGATCATGACCATGAGATATCATCCCATAGAAATGACCTTTGACTCTCATGTCACATGAATTTTCTCTTTGTATATATATATTTGTTAATCCGTGGCAACGCACGGACACTTAGCTAGTAAAGATAAAGATTGAGGACGGAATGGACGGACCGTGAAACACATATGCGGCCGGACCGCTCGCTACGAAGTCGGTCGCGTCTCTCTTTCCTGGACCGGATCCTATCCTTGTTCAACTTTCGATCGGAGAGGAAAGCTGGCTATACATATAAGGAGTACCTAGAACTCATCTAGATGAGACGTAATTTGGTCTCATTCATCTGAAAAACAAGAATGGATACAACCCATGTCAGCACACACGCATCTTATAGCATCACATCCAATGGCTATAAAAGGTGAATGAGACCAAATTAAATCTTATCTAGATGAGTTCTACCAAAACTGATACATATAGCAGCGGGTTTACCTTTATTTTTATTTTTTGGAACACTAGTATCGGGTTTGCTGAATCGTACTATCTCTGAACGGCATTATTCCGTGAAATAGGAAAACCTCCGCCGCCATCGCAACTCGTCCTTTGCCCCTAGGACCGATGAAGAGCTCTCAGCCGGCGACCATGGGCAGGGCCGCAAGGACACGAGCGACGCCTTCCCTCCGTGGCCTCCCAGAGGAGATCGTCATATGGGATATCCTCGTCCGCCTGCCCCACAAACCCTCCTCCGTTGCCGTGCTGTCTGCCGCACCTGGTACAGCGTCACCTTCACCCGCGATTTTCTCCTTGCACACCACGCCCGCCAGCCCGCCCTCCCCTTCCTCGACAAGTGCAACTACTATACAGAAGGCATGAGCGAATCCCTAGACATCGCTTGCTTCGACCATCGGCCAGGGGTGGCCGCCCCCGACCAGCTCCAGCCCATCGCCCGACTTATTGCCCAAACCTCCTTTCATCTGGATGCCGCAATCTATAAGGACAACATAGGCGATTACATCTCCTTCTATCAACCGGTTGCCTCCTGCGATGGCCTTCTCATCTTCTGTGTCGAGGACACCGACTTCTTCGTATGCAATCCAGCAAGTCGCCAATATGCTCGCCTCCCGCTGCCTACGGATCATAAATGGACGCTCCTAGGAATGTACCCTCACCCCCCTACCGGTGAGTACAGGCTACTTCTTTACTCGTACAGAGGTAACCCGGACCATGATGAGCCGGCGCCCAATAGTCAATATGCATGCCATGTCTTGGCATTGGGCTCCGAGAAGCCGCCGAGGCACATCGGGTGGCCAGATGCTACTACGATTACGGCGCTGGGAATAGACCCTCATGTGCTATTCCATGGCAGCCTGCATTGGTATCCATTGGACAATGATGGCAAAAGCGCAATGATAGTAGTGTTCAACACAACATCCGAGTCATTCCGACAAATGCGCGCTCCTGTTGTTACTTACTGCGCCGACATATTTGAGATAGATGACAAGCTTGGCATGGCCACCTCTGATTGTGTGAAAATCATTGATATATGGGTATTGCAAGACTATGAAAGGGAGGTGTGGACCTTAAATCGACGGATTGAATTGCCGGTTGCGGAGATCAGTGTGCTGTTTGACGAGCGGTCATGGTTGGATGTGTTGGTCGTACCTGGGGATGGTGAATTGCTCGTGTTGGTCAAATCTGACGAGTGGCTACTTAAGGTTGGGATGGATGGCAAGTTGGTCGCCACTTTATATCACAAAGAAGTCGAGCTTACTCACTTTCGGCTCAAACAAACTCTTGTTCCACATACCTTCTTTCCAACACTAGAGGGTTATGTTGTAAATTCCCCACCTTTCATCTGAAGGCTGTTGAGGGGGCTGGTGCTTCTAAACATCAATGTTTTAAATAGCAGGCTATGCCAAATAGCGGCGGACCTTAAAATCAGCTATAGCGGGCTATAGCGGGATGTTTGTACATGAGACCATTTAACGGCACCTTGCTGAAAAGGCTATAGCCTTGGCTATAGCAAGGCTATAGCGGGGCTATAGCCAGCTATTTAAAACTATGCTAAACATCTTGACGCTCCATTTGGATGATGATATTCAACAGCTTCAATGTTAGGGCATCTCCAGCCGTTGGCCCCCCCAGGACGCATAAAAATCGCCCCCCCCCCCGGGGCGAGCCGGCGATACAATCGGCGCTGAGGGCGGTTTTGCGCCCAGTCATCGCCCCCAGGCGCCGAAATTGGCCCACTTTGCAGCCCAATTTCGGCGAATAAAGGGCCCATATGGGCGAGAATAGGCCCATATTCGGCGTGGTTTCGCCGTGTCTCGGCGTTCAATTATCAACACAATTATTTCTTATCACATATTTCATCACAGAAAAATCAAATACTTCAACAAAATAGTACAACAACAAATAGTTCAATACAAATTATATAGTTCAACAAATAAAAACTCGTATTTCATCACACGGCGTCCCCCTTGAGCCTCCATAGGTGCTCAATCAGATCTTTCTGCAGTTGATGATGCACCTGTGGGTCTCGGATCTCCTGACGCATACTGAGATAGGCAGTCCAAGTTGCCGGTAGCTGATGATCAATTTCGGCTAGAGGACCCTGCCTGTAGTATGGTTCAGTGTCAAACACTGGGTCTTCTTGCTCGCTCTCGATGATCATGTTGTGCAAGATGACACAGCAAGTCATAATCTCCCACATTTGATCTTTGGACCAGGTCTGAGCGGGGTACCGAACAACAGCGAATCGAGATTGGAGCACACCAAATGCCCGCTCGACATCCTTCCTGCAAGCCTCCTGAACTTTCGCAAACCAGGCGTTCTTGCCTCCTGCCGCAGGGTTTGAGATCGTCTTCACAAATGTCGACCATCTCGGATAGATGCCATCTGCTAGGTAGTACCCCTTGTTGTATTGGTGCCCATTGATCTTGAAGTTCACCGGAGGAGAATGGCCCTCAACGAGCTTGGCAAAAACAGGAGAGCACTGCAGCACGTTGATGTCATTGTGAGTTCCTGGCATACCAAAGAAGGAGTGCCAAATCCAAAGGTCCTGTGTGGCTACCGCCTCAAGCACCACACTGCAACCGCCTTTGGCGCCTTTGTACATCCCCTGCCAACCAAATGGGCAATTCTTCCATTTCCAATGCATGCAGTCGATGCTTCCAAGCATCCCAGGAAATCCTCTTGATGCATTCTGGGCTAGGATCCGAGCAGTGTCTTCCGCATTGGGTGTTCTCAAGTATTGTGGCCCAAACACTGCCACCACTGCCCGACAGAACTTGTAGAAACACTCTATGCTGGTGGACTCGGCCATGCGCCCATAGTCGTCGAGTGAATCACTGGGAGCTCCATATGCAAGCATCCTCATCGCTGTCGTGCACTTCTGGATGGAGGTGAATCCAAGAGCGCCAGTGCAATCCATCTTGCACTTGAAGTAGTTGTCGAACTCCCGGATGGAATTCACAATCCTGAGGAAGAGCTTTCGGCTCATCCGATAACGGCGCCGAAATGTTCTCTCGCCATGAAGTGGAGCATCGGCGAAGTAGTCGGAGTAGAGCATGCAGTAGCCTTGGAGACGATGCCGGTTCTTTGCTTTCATCCGCCCCGGCGCCGAGCCACCTCGCCGCGGCTTTTCATTGCTCGCCAGCAGCTGGCCGAGGGCGGCGAGCACCATGAGATGCTCTTCTTCCTGGACGTCGGCCGCGGCTTCCTCCTCCAGCAGCGCGGCGAGCTCTTCCTCCTCATCCGAGTCCATCGCCGAGGCAGGCAAAACGCCGAACACCTTGCGCTCGGTGGGCGTGTACCCGCCTTAAACCGCGCCTCCGCGGCCGGAAACGCCCAGCTGCTGTGGGAGGGACTGCCGCGGCGAAGCGCTGCTATTTTCCGGCGGGGAATGGCTATCTAGCGGAGTAGGGCGGCGGCCGTCACCGGGATATAGCTAGTGGTGGCCGTGGGCGCGGGGGGTGCGAGGCGAGTCGGAGGAATAAAACCTTGACTTTTTCGCTGTCGGTGTGGGCCAGACGTGCTTTTCCCTAGCGCCGGAGCCCCCAACTGCTCCCCAGCGCGCCGGGTTCGGCCTGTGACCGCGGGCGGAAAAAAGGTCCGAACCGGCGATTTTCGGTGCCCTGGGGGCGCGACTGGGCCGTTTTTTCGGCGCCGGCGCCGAAAAAGTGGCCTGGGGGGCCCTGTTGGGGGCGCGGCTAGAGATGCCTTTATGCTTATGTTTTTGGCACTTGAATCCTAGAGACGCAGCAAGTGGTTAACTACACACATGTATAATTTTTATTCTTTGGTGTCCACGTTTTTAATTGAACTATCCACGAGATAACGAACTGTGCATGATTTGAATGACAAATCATTCAATTTCTTAGCACGTCAAATCGTATCTTGGACAAGGAGTGAAGTATGTGCATTGGACGAGAAAGAATGAAGTATCTTGGACGAGGAGTGTAGTATGCACGTCCAATCGGAGAAGAATAGTTGCTCCTGTTTCTGGCGTAGAGGCGGCCGCGTGCACACAGACACACATATGTAGCTGCTAGTCTGCTACTGATCGCCGTTCCATCTCCAGCCAGACTCGTGGCTAACACCCATCCCCAGCAGGAGCCCCGGCCGCCGCCTATTTCATTTCATGCAGCGCCTGCTAGGTGCTTGCTGCCGCCCTGTCAGAAGCTGTTGGTTTTGGAACAGCAGATGAGATCCCAATCACCACGAGCCAACACACGTAGTAATGCAAAGCTAGCTAGCTGAACGTCTAGCCGGCGACTTGCATACGTGTACGTAGCCTCTGTACGTGAGCAAGCTAGGGCTCGATTAATTCGAACGACTCGGCGGATCACAACTCAAATAACGAGTAAACAGAACCGAGGAAAATATTTGGAGAAAACCAGTGTCCGAGTAGTTCTCGGACTTAGTGCACGTCTTGTTTAGCTCTAACAATATTCACCTCCCTAAACATGACGTGGTCGTCACTATCGACTTGGATCCCAAATACGTCTACTCATACGCTTTACGTTCGGCATTGCCTTTGCCGTTTCTTGTAGCATCCTAGCCACCGACTTCGGGACGTCCTAACCATCCAACAGCTATTTCATCCCCATTGTACATTTAGCCTGCTCTGAATAATCCCTCTTTTGCTTTACTACCGTCAGCTCATCCGTAGCTTGCCGACAGTATTTGTTCTTGGGCACGTCTTTAACCTTCACCTGTTCTTCGATACTTGGTAGACTGTCGTTTGGATCCAGATCGATAGTGATGACCACGTCATGTTTAGCGAGGTGAATCTTACAGCTAAACAAGACATGTACTAAGTCCGAGTTGTACTCGCACCTGTGTCCGAGTAGTACTCCTAATTAGTAGTCCGAGTAGTACTCGTAATTAGTAGTCCGACTAGTATTAGCTCCTACGTCTTGGCTGTTATCACTGTTATTTATAGCCATGTAAAGCTCCCTGTAAGAACTAGACCAATCGATCAGAAAAGCAATACAAAGAAAAAGCCCTGGAGCCACACGTCCCTGTAGCTATCACCAAAATCTCCTGATCAGTTTTTCCGTTCGCTGAAGTTACGTGAGTTCTCGCCAAGCTATCCTGTGGATCGATTACACCAGCAGTATACGTACGTGTTACGCTGACGAAGCTAAGCTAGCATAGCGTGTACAGGCGCAAGGATCAATCCATCTGTTAGAATAAATCCGAGGCCACCGTTGATCATCCAAGGACCAAGCAATCACACGAGCACGATACCGAGATTTATTAACGAGGTTCACCGATATGGCTACATCTTTGGGGCCTGACTATGGACGCTCCTTCTCATGACACCGCTACAATACCGCACCCGGTTGCCCTGGACACCGGCACATACCGCCGGCTTTCCCTGCGTTCCGGTGCTATTATTTTGGCATATGTTACATCGTATGTCTATCCCCGCTATATAAGAGAGGCCTAGGATACAAGTGTCCTATTAGGACACGACTCCATATCCTGTAAACACAATACAACTACAAGTCCAACTGTAACCTACCTTGTACACTATATTCGACACAACTCTAACAAACTCCACCTTGGCGAATATTCTCCACCATCTTGAATTTGTCCATGCGTCAAACTTCCATGTACATTGGACTTGAGCTTATCCCATGAGCACCGCTGCTACTCCAAAGACTCCATGTGACTCCACCTGCAACTTGTAGTCCCTCCTTTTCTTGACCATAGTCAACACTTGAGCAAAATTAAGTTCCTTGTTACTCTAGTTTGTGCTCCCAACTTTCAAAGTATCCGTCCAACGCCATCACACACTGATCACTGACGTGCGTGAAAGTGAACAACTCACATAATGGATGTCACACATAAGAGTTACCTGAACTCAACATCACCGCTCCTTTCTTGACCACCTGTCTGAAACTTGAAGGAATTTTTCACCATTGCTTTTAGTCATCCCGAGTCAAATTCGCAGTTGTCTCACCACATGTATGACCACCAGAGCCCTGACCCGTCTCCATGCCTCGTGCATACCGCACACCTCGCCGCTATTACCGCGTCGAGTCTCCGCTATCCCGGTTGAGTCTCAAGGGTCGCGAAACCACACCACTCAACCCCCACTGCAGAGTACCATCGATCATCACCGACCGATGACGAGTTTTATGCTTCCATCAGACCACTGGGCTCCAGTCCGAATTACGTGTCCCTCGCTTTACCCCGCCCAGAAGTCGGTCACCATCAGCATCACGCTCCTACGTCGTCGTCGCCGATCCCACCACCGTCTTCTGTATCAACCAACTTGCGTCGATCCAGTCAGACTGTCCAGTCCGACCCAGCCGAACTCGTTCGACGTACGACACACTCGAGGCTCCCAAACCGTCTTCCGTGAATTTCCGTCCATCACATGATAATTCCATCTCAGCTGACCTGACTTCCTGCAACGCCTTCAAGCATCACTGTTGTGCCATCAAAACTTTCACCCTGTCTGCCATAACCCAAGATTTTCAATTTCGTGAACTTCTTCACCTCAAACCTGGTATCTGTTGGCACCATGATTCTTCATATGACTGGCCCTGTGAAAAATTATCCAAACTTTCCACGTGATGCCCCAAGTACACGAACAGCCTCCGCGTACTACAGCAGTTCCAACCAAAAAACATTCTGGTCCTCACGTGTACTAGCTACTAGGCTCAACTCACGGTGCTAGCTTTTGCCTTGCCACAGCCTTGCTATTTCCAATGGACGTGAATCATGTATCAATGGATTTCCTTTGCTGATTCGTTCTGCTCCTGCCTCCTTCCGTGTCGTACACGAGGACCCGGTCCTCTTTTTTTTTTGTTCAAACAAATCCTCACGATTGACTTTCACACAATCAGTCCAGCTTGGCCTCCCAGCGCTGCACTCCAGCCTTGACATCCGGCTCCACCCCTGCCACACGGGCCTTGCTGCATGCACCCATTCGTGTCCGCGCTCGGCAGCCTCCAGTCAGGTTGCGTGTCTTACAACACGCGTCGTTGGAGTGCCTCGCTCGCCACACGGACTCCTGGTGCCACATGGACTCGCTGTAATAACTCCGGATTGATCACGAAGGCCTTCCACGCCGCCGCCGCTACTAAACCGATCCAGCCGCCGAGAACTCTATCGATCGCTTCTTCCAAACACGACGCCGTCTTCCCGAATCTTCAACTCGAGCAACCTTGATCCACCGACGCGAAAACTCGCTGCCATGTCTCCAATCACACACGTTGCACCTTGTCAGATCCCATTAACAGCTTCTACGTGCTCTCTTCTAAATCAACGATCCTAGACTCCGAACAACCTAGCTCATGATACCATTTGTTAGAATAAATCCAAGGCCACCGTCGATCATCCGAGGACCAAGCAATCACACGAGCACGACACCGAGATTTGTTAACGAGGTTCACCGATATGGCTACATCTCCGGGGCCTGACTATGGGCGCTCCTCCCCATGACACCGCTACAATACCGCACCCGGTCACTCTGGACACCGGCACATACCGCCGGCTTTCCCTGCGTTCTGGTGCTATTATTTTGACATAGGTTACATCGTGTGTCTACCCCCGCTATATAAGAGAGGCCTAGGATACAAGTGTCCTACTAGGACACGACTCCATATCCTGTAAACACAATACAACTACAAGTCCAACTGTAACCTACCTTGTACACTATATTCGACACAACTCTAACACCATCTGCCTGTCTGTGTGCTAGCTTAGCACGTACACGAGCGTCATTGTTCCCGGGGGTTTCGGACTAGCGTTCAGAAACCAACAGAAGCACCTCCTTTGCCGCGCTGCAAGCATAGTAACAGAGTTACCAACAACAACAAGAAAAAGAAGCGAGTAATAGAGTTACCAACAGCAAAAACAGCAAGCATATTTCATGCTGATACTATTAAATGGATGAAAATGACCCACAAGTCTTCTTTAGTTAATCTTAAAGCATCAACTACAAAAACTCGCAGCAAGGTCAAAGAATTTCAGAAAGGAACTTCGGAATTCAATCTAAGACACATAGATCAAAGAAGACACTGAAAAGAGGCCTTCTGAAATCACCAGCTTCCAGAGAGCTTGCTAGTCTTTTTTGGAATGAAGTATCTCCTGTTCTACAAAAAAATATGTCCACCGTCCGTGTTCTGTTCAGCCAAAGCATGGACCATCAAAGTCAAACAAAGGTAGTTTCATTTCATCTTCTGCATATACTACACACAGGTAACTGAAGATAGCTTGATGTTTCTAAGCTTTTCAGTGTTTCTGACATTGACAGATATTGATGCACTTTGGATTACCAGTGGGGACAACTATTTCAGAGAGTTTAAAAAAATAATTCAGAGGCTACACACTTCGTTGCTGAAAAGTTTGATCTATCCAAGACATGGAAAATTCAGTACTACTCTGGACAATGAAAATAGATGCATAGTGGGTATTCTAGGCTATGTTGGCAACTTGGTATATAACTATATATCACAATCCTTTGTTCGGCATATGTTTTAAAATAGATGATGGCAATGAACAATATATGTTCTGCTATATCAGAACATTCCATACAAGTACAATGGGGCAACTAGAGCTAACAATGCAGACAAAGTTTTCAAAATTCAGTTTAGGCAGATGCAGACAGAGCATCAGATCATAGCTCCTGTGCCCTTGAAGTATCATCTCCCCAGGCCTTTTGACATCCTTGGCCTCCCTGCTCTGCCGACGACTCAGTTTCTTGGAAGAATCCAGACAGCTCTTGTTCAGCATGACCTCGCTGATAAGAACACCCTGCGCATACTCCCTTTCGAATTCGGGAGTCTAGAACCAGCCATGTTTCATCAAACCCTTGTGTTTCTGAACCTGCACTTGGCTCATGAACGCCGATGATCTTCTTGATGGCCACTCCGATGCACCAGCGTCTCTGCGGCTTCTCCGTCGGAGTCCTATCGAAGCTAAAGTTTCTCCATGACAACTTGGCACCCGCATCATAAGCCTCTTGATTTGTATCGAAGGAAGAAGAGGAGTGCTACTGAAGGACATTTGTTGAGATGTACGGCAGTACTCCCCTATTCCTCAGATCGTTGATGTAGAGCTGGTGCGCCGCGAGAACCCTGAAGCGTTTAGGTAAGAACGTGTCCTTCCCATACTTGAACCACCTGGTCCATGTCCCAAGGTAGTACCCGCTATCCTCCCATGTGTACAGCCCGTACCAGTGCATCACGTTGTCGAGCCTGCTCCTCTGAAACGACTCTCTCCATGCCAGCACCCCTTTGCCTGATAATCCTCCTTGAAACAGGCTTTCGCCCCACTTTATAAATAAAGCAACATAGAAAGAAGTACATGATCGAACGATACAAGATGGTGAGATAGCCCTCTTACAAAGCCGATCCTAAGATAAACGGCACACGCACGACGCACGCGACTACGCTACCGACAAAAAACCCCCGAAGAACTGAACACACCCCACACTACGACCTAGCATAGCTAAGCTCCACAGCAACGCCCCCAAGAGAATATGGCATTGAGCGTCGATGTTGCCGAGTCCACATGAGACAAAGGTCTTCAGTCGGAGCCCTGACACGAAGAGAAGAAGCATGGCGACGTCTTCAAGAAGAGCACGACACTGTGTCGTCATCGTCGGCGCCAAATCACAGAGCTTTTGCTCGGCAACTCATTCATGTCACTGTGAGGTTGCCAGGCGAAGCACGACCCTGTAAGAACTCCAGATCCGGATCGGGACGCCGCCCCTCTAAGAGCGAGGGCACGTCCGAGCTACCCGCCGCAACACCTCACTGCCTACACAACCCGGGAGGGGAGCCACAACCACCGCAATGAAGCCCGCCGAAGAGCAATCCTGCGAACCACCATCCGGAGCCGCCGCCCCGGCATCCCTGTCACGAGGTACCGTATGTCACTCACATCACGGTGCACTCAACCACGGCAGGAGGAGCGACGACACTCCATCTACTCCTAGCCCGACATCAGTCTCTAAGTCTGGGTAGGCGCCTCCACCGTAGGAGGCACCCACACCCGCATCCCTAGCCAATCCCGGTGGACTGGGGGGGACACAACTCTAAGACTGCCGATGGCCGCTGACGAGCTAGCCCCGGGCCCTTAGCCAGGCCAACTCACCCGACGCCATGTCCATGATCACCGACGCCAATCCACGCACCGACACAGCGCTACCACGACCACCACCATCAAGCACCATACCCGCGAGGAGACCTGCGAGCACTTCTCGGGCCAAGCCCAAACACTCCTACCGCAAACACATGCTCCGATCCGCCCTGGGCGCTGACCTGGCCCGCCCAAGCACGAACCCTAGATCTGAGCCTACCAACGGCACACATCCAGGAGAAGGAAGCCACCACCGCCACCACCGCCACCCCGCGCCGCCTGCATACCGACAGCTGCCACGCCGCCGCATCTCCGCAGGCCCGCACCGCCCCCCTGCCCCACCCGAGGCCCCAACGCCCAGGCAGGATAGAGGCCACCAGGGCTGGCCACCACGCCCGCGAGGGGAGCCGTGGCAGCCAGCCGAGGCCACCTGGACCCGCACTGCCTGCCGGTCAAGACGACCGCCGCGGCCAGGCGCGCACCACCCGCCACGCCGTTCCCGGCCCGCGCCGCAAGCAGCGGAGGTCGGCGCCGAGCAGATCCATGCCGCCATCCCTGCCACCGCACGCCCCGCCACAAGCCACGCCGCCTGAAGCCCGGGAGGAGCACCGGCAGCCATCTGGAGCCCGCATGTCGTCTGCAACTATGATTGCAACACATATGCAGTGCTTTGCTTTACTATCTTTAAAGTTTCCTTGGCGTTTTCTTCTTATTAGCAAAACAGAGATATGTAGATGGACTGATCGAAAGTACTAGTCTATCTTTTCTAGGCCCTCGGCCGACAGATGCATGCGTGGATCCATTTATCATAGTGAGAGATGAGTGTTTGTTCTGGATTTCTTCTGCAGATTAAAGCTTATGCTTAATTTAGACAGAAAACATGTAACACAACTCCTAGGCTTCTCGGCAGATCGATATCTCTGCCATCACTATGATCTGTCTGCCAATCTTTCCGGCACAGAACATAGGACATGCTCAAGAAGAATGAGGCCCATTTGTTTTGATCTTTATAATTATAATGTCTTAACTGGATATGACTTCTGTAATAAAAAGGTATGTTTCTGACGAGGTAATGGAGACTAATCAGAAATCACGATTATCCAGATGGATTTGATTGCATCTCCTCTGACTAATGTACTATTTTACTGTGTTTGCATGGATAGAATTTGCAATGACTGTCAAAAATAATGTGTGCAAGTACAAAATATAATAGACTCTTGCATGTAATGGTTACGAATTTGATTGAGAGGTACTAAGCCTAGCAATACAAATATGTAGTGTCCGTGTCACCGACTCGTAGTCATAGAAAACTAAGTGTTGCAGTCATGTATGTTTGATCTTAAGAACCTCTGTTCATTTCAAATTTTCAATAGTAGAACCTGAAGGTGTACGGCAAGATATTCAGTACTGTATATAACATATTGCCTTATAAAACCTTGTCAGTGATAAAGATTTTCAGGTAGTGATCAGATCAGTAGTGTATAAATACTTTAAAAGATGGCCCTGTAAAACTGACAAGCAACAACTGGGAGAGAAATAACTGACAGTACAACTTGTTGAGTTGTGTTCTTGACAGGGATGGCTCAAATGATAAGACAAGGCACGCATGCTGAATGTTGGTTGTGTTAGCCACTTTTAGTAAAACTGAATTGTATTTTCCAATTTTTATTTCCACAAAGCTTTAATCCACCCATCAATCACTACTTGTAGTTCTAAGGCAAGATTTTATAGATCACAATAGATGGAGTTTTACCAGAAACCAGGCACCCAGAAGAAAAAAAATGGATGTATGATGTCCACAAACTCCGCAACAATGGTATTCCGTTTACCAGGAGCCAGATGAATCGTTAGCTGAAGCATTGATTCAGTTGAAGATACCACCATCCCTTTTTCTACACATTATACTAATTCACTAGTAGAAAACCGGGCAATAGCACCGGTTCGTAAGGCCCTTTAGTCCGGCACTATTATTTCGGCACTAAAGCCCCCCCCCCCCCCCTTTAGTACCGGTTCAGCACGAACCGGTGCTAAAGGGGTACCACGTGGCACGAGCCAGCTCCGGGGGCCGGGAGCCCTTTAGTACCGGTTGGTAAAACCAACCGGTACTAAATGGTTGTGGGTTTTTGTTTTATTTTGTATTTTTCAATTAAATTTATGTTATCAATTTAATTTAGAATTGTTTTACGTTATAATGAGTTGTAGTCGTCATCATCATCATCATCATCGCATATTAATAAATAAACTCTAGCTAGCTAAAAATCATCGTGGTCGTCTAATTACCACTATTTAATCATTATAGTCATTACCGCTAGCTATGTAATCATCATCAACGTTGGCTAGCTTAAAGAGGAAACATTCACTTTGTAACAGAAGCAAAGAGATATCATCAAGTTCAACATAATCATCACCAACATCGAAGTTCAGGACACGGATCCATGAGACAAGTACTAATTAAGAGCATGAAGTAGTAGCTACTGATCCTGCTGCTCCCTCTCAGGTAGAATAGCATAGAACATGTATAGCTCTCCTGATTCATCATACTGGAGCATGCAGATGAATCTGTCTCCTAATCTTGGGTTGCGCTTCTCCTTACTGCCCCCTAGTACTTCTCTGCGATCGTTAACAATTTTGCTCCAATCTTTCACTATTAAGCATTCTTCGCTTTTAGAAATCCTGAATGCACTCATGTGCAATGTAGGAAATCTTGGTCGTAAGCTAACCATTGACATGCGACCTTTTGTCTCGATCCACTGAGGCACAACTGTCATCGGAAGTCCCTGTTGAACAACATCGTATAGTAATTAATATACTAAGCAATGAAAGTTTAGCTTCAAAAATAATGTATGCAAAAGATGCACTAATTAAGGACAAATATTTAAAATCTTACCATCTTTTGATTATAGATGTGACCGTAGTTCAATACGATCACCATTGGTCGCACGTTTTGAGTACTAACATTTCTAAGTTTAGGAAAAAAAATTTGTCTTGACAGTATTAAGATCCTCAAGCCATGAAACATAATGACTTATCTCCTCGCAGTTTAGTTGAGCCCCGAGGCAGTAGTAGGTCCTGTCTACCAAGCGCCGGACATATTTGCTTGAACCGAAATAAGCTGACAATACAAAATAGTTGTCAACTATTTTTGAATAAACTGTATGAAAGACATAAACATATGCATGCATGGTTGAGAAAAACTCACCAAATGGTAGAACTGGAGGCGTTTGCACATCGACCCAGATGTCTATATTACCTTCAATATCATCTTCCGGATGAATATAAAAGGTGATAACCATATCAGGCTCAAATGCATAAGCCTTACATAGTGCTTGCCAAGTTTTGCATTCAAAATGGGTGTATGTGTCTCAATTATATAATTTGACGTTGAAAGTATACCCATGCTGCGTCTTCAAGTAAACTCTCTTTACCTCCATATCATCTATAGCACTGAAAACCTATCTTATCCAAGACAAAAATTCTTGCATGGCAGGGGATGCGCTAGTAGAATAGTGAAAATTTAAAATTATAAGTTGAAGCAAATGAAGCATAAGTTTTGCATTCAAATAATAATTGACAAAGTGACTTACTGTATCAACTTCGAATGTCTCATCCAGCTTGATGCTGAAGCGCCTACCATCAACAAGGAAATTTTGGTCGCACAGGCCGCGCTGGTCTTCACAGTGTTCGCACATAATAAAATCTTTTTCGTCGTCAGATGACATTTCCTATATTCATATAGGTGAAACATTAAACACTTATATCTAGCCAAATATATATTCATCTAACATTTGACATTAATATATCTAACTATATATTCAATTGACATTACTATATATTTAACTTTTCTATCTAATTCATCTAACATTCGACATTAATCTAACATTTATATAAACTCAAAATATATAAAAAATTAAATAAACAGAAAAACTCATTAACAAATAATATTTTAATTAGATCATCAAATCTCATATACCTAAATTTTCTTACTAAAAATAAACTAGTTATATTAATTATTCAACTAGTTCTAATCTCATATACCTAAATTTTCTTACTAAAAATAAACTAGTTATATTAATTATTCAACTAGTTCTAATCTCATATACCTAAATTTTCTTATTAAAAATAAACTAGTTATATTAATTATTCAACTAGTTCTAATCTCATATACCTAAATTTTCTTATTAAAAATAAACTAGTTATATTAACTATTCAACTAGTTCTAATCTCTAGTTCGACAATTTTTCTATCTAGCTAGCTAATTCATCTAACATTCGACATTAATCTAACATTCGATCATCTAATTAACTTTTCTAAAAAACAGAAAATAAGTAAAAAAAAATTGTGTGTGTATGTGTGTGTGTATGCATGTGTGTGTATATATACGTATATGTGTGTACGTATGTGTGTATGTGTGTGTGTATGCGTGTGTGTGTGGTATATGTGTGTGTGTGTGTGCGGCCCCATATGCCGCCGCCCCGTACGTACGAGCGGGGGCGCCGGTGTGTGTGTATGTGTGTGTATGTATGTGTGTGTATGTGTGTGCGGGAGCGAGAGAGAGACGTACGGCCGTGTCGATGACGACGGACGGCGGCGGCGTTCGGGGCGGCAGCGCGAGACGACGACGACGACGGGCGGCGGCGGGGACATCGACGATGACGACGGACGACGGTACGGGCGACGGGCGGCGACGACGGGATCGAGCGGCGCGCGCGGCGGAGGTTGGAGACGAAGTGGGGAGTTGAAACTGAAATTTTCGTAAGTGCTATATATATAGGATTGGCCTTTAGTACCGGTTTGTGGCTCCAACCGGTACTAAAGGCCTATTTTCCCCAAGCCAAGCAGCGGGAAACGACCCCTTTAGTACCGGTTCGTGTCTTTAGTACCGGTTGGAGCCACCAACCGGTACTAAAGGGTGTGCGCTGCCAGGCGAGGGGCGCAGAAGTTTAGTCCCACCTCGCTAGCCGAAGGGCGCACACACCTGCTTATAAGCCCCGCCGCCGCTGCTGTCTCGAGCTCCTCTTTAAAGCAGGCCTTCTGGGCCTACCTCTGCTACTCTGCCCTGTTGGGCCTATTGGGCTTGCGGGCCTGCATCCTGGCCCAACAACAGGTTGGGTTTCTAGTCGTATGCAGGCCGCTGTGGCCCAGTAGGTGGGCTTTTTTCATTTAGTTTTTTCTTTTCTGCTTTATTTATTTTGTTTTATTTATTTTTAGTTGTTTTTTTGTTGTATTTAGAGTTTGCGCTGCCACCCCAAAATTTAGTTTTTATTATAGGGCAGTGCGCCAACAATTTTTCTTATAGACCCACAGGGCAGTGCGCCAACAAATTTTTTATATAGTTTTTTCTTTTCTGCATTACTTATTTTCTTTTATTTATTTTTGAGTAGTTTTTTATATAGTTTTTTTTTTCTGCATTATTTATTTGCCGTGACCCTCTCTACTCTTTTGCGCATGCTATGCGGGTGATACGATGATACCATGCCAAGTTTCAACATTTTCAGGATTCATTTTGTAGTGATTTTCAATTTCACGGTCATTTAGCTCTCTAAACAATTAGGTAAATGACCGAAAAACAACAAATGATGTCAGAACATGTTGGAAATTGACGACGTCGCTTTAAATGCTGCATACTGAACACAAAAGAAGTCCGGAGTTCAAATAAGTTTAAAAAACATTGAAGTGGCCATGTAACAGATGAGTTCTCGTCCGAAACCCTGATACTCGAAAAAAGTTTGTCCAGTTTGTACACGAAGTGCGTCCAGTTTTTGCCGTGACCCTCTCTACTCTTTCGCGCATGCTATGCGGGTGATACGATGATACCATGCCAAGTTTCAACATTTTCAGTATTCATTTTGTAGTGATTTTCAATTTCACGGTCATTTAGCTCTCTAAACAATTAGGTAAATGACCGAAAAACAACAAATGATGTCAGAACATGTTGGAAATTGATGACGTCGCTTTAAATGCTGCATACTGAACACAAAAGAAGTCCGGAGTTCAAATAAGTTTAAAAAACATTGAAGTGGCCATGTAACAGAGGTGCAATACTGGTTAATTTGCTTCAAGCCATTCGGAATAGTGTAGAATGCACTGCACATAGCTCAGTGCAATCTATGCTATTCCGCAAGGCTTGAAGCTAATCAACATGTAGATGAGCATTGCAACTCTTCGTCATTGTCTGTGCACTCACGGCTTATAATTAAACCGCTCATACTGCCTCTCTCTTGGCGAGGTGGGACTAAAAACAACTTGCCATAACCTCATCAATTTCCTCTTGAAGCTTGTCCTTGCCTTTTTGCTTGTAGTCTTGTGGTGGAAGATCATCTTGAGCTTGTGTCCCCTTGAAGGAAGTAGGATACTTCTCTTGTTGAGGAACAAACTTTGTCTTGGGGTATTGATCTTCTTCCCACTCAACTCCATTGGCATTGAACTTTCGTTCAAAACCAACACCTTGATTCTTCCGATGCCTTCCTTGCTTGCGCACAATTTCCTTGAATTGCTTACTCCCGGCAAGGCTTTTGTACACTCCTTTCTCTATAATTCCCTTCAATAAGCTATTTTCTTGCTCAAGTGTAACTTGGCTAAGAAAATCATTAGTGGAATCAAGAGAACTACTAGAAGCAACAATGTTAGATCTTATGTCATAAAAAAGAAGTTGTATCAAACCTTTTATGTCGGATCTAGAACAAACCAATCGGTATCGCCATCATACAGCCCTACCGTGGCTCGTGATGCATATATATGCATATCAAATGCACGGTTGGGCGTATGATGGCGAATCCGAATGATTTGTATTCAGTCGATGAACTGGTAGATGTATGCAGTCGATGAACTGGTAGATGTATGTAGTCGATGAACTGAAAGACTTATGCAGGGAAGGCGAGAGATGGGCTATATATAGGGTCGTCTGGCTCACAAAGTGATTGTGGTAGTTTCGATCCAACGACTCACATGAGCTAGGAAGAAACACACCCTTGATCCAACGACTCGCAAGAGCTAGAAAGAAACACACGATCCGTGTGATTCTTCCTGATTGGTGGGATGCACATTAGTATCGGTTCGTGCCACGAACCGGTGCTAAAGATTGGCAACGAACCGGTACTAATGGTAGCAGCCCGCCTAGCCGTTGGAATCGGCACTAATGGTCACATTCGTGCCGGCTCAAATTCAAACCGGCACTATAATGTGCTTCACATTTGACCGTTTTTCTACTAGTCAATAGAGTTTGCCAAACTTGAGTTTCCCAAGTCACTTACACAAAAAGCTATGATTCATGGTTGTCAAATCCATAATTTCCAAACCACAACAACCTTGAGGCATAACAAGCTTTAAATGCTGCATACTGAACACAAAAGAAGTCCGGAGTTTAAATAAGTTATTAAAAATAAAAAAGAGGTGCAATGCTGGTTAATTTGCTTCAAGCCATTCGGAATAGTGTAGATTGCACTAAGCCACTGCACATAGCTCAGTGCAATCTATGCTATTCCGCAAGGCTTGAAGCTAATCAACATGTAGGTGAGCATTGCAACTCTTCGTCATTGTCTGTGCACTCACGGCTTATAAACCGCTCATATTGCCTCTCTCTTGACGAGGTGGGACTAAAAACAGCTTGCCGTAACCGGCACCGCTCATTAGTACCGGTTCGTGGTACGAACCGGCACTAAATGGTGATGGTGGGGCCATAGCCTGACCGCAGGATGACACAGCCTCTTTAGTACCGGTTCATGCCACGAACCGGTACTAAAGGTTCGCCACGAACCGGTATTATTGATCGCTGCCACGAACCGGCACTAATGTGCACATTAGTGCCGGCTCAAATACAAACCAGCACTAATGTGCTTCACGTTTGACCCTTTTTCTACTAGTGGGCGCGCGAGCTTGCCAGTTGCCGCTTTTTTTTTGAGGAAATGCCATCATGGCTAGCTTTATTTCATCCCGAATAACGACAAATCATCCAAAATAAGGCTACGGATAAAGGAGGGAGGATTGTCCGTCCACACACCCGGAGGATCAACCCTAGCCCTTCTAGCTAGCTCATGAGCCACGCGATTCGATTCACGCGCACAATGCTCAAAACTAACATGGCCAAAATTATTACAAATCTCAAAGCAGTCATTAAGAATAGGGGTCGCTATTGAATTAACTGCTCCTTGATTAATCTCCTTGACCAATTCTGCACAATCAGTGTGAACGAGCAGTTTATGAATACTCAGAGAATCTGCAAGTTGTAGACCCTTCTTCATAGCCATAGCTTCCGATGTATATGCATCAATTGTTTTACCCATATAGAAGACCTCAGCTGCAATAAAATCGCCAACATCATCTCTCAAGATCGCGCCAATGGAAGCAGTACTCCCGTTCGTACT